>NC_054585.1:1527083-1832500 GCF_017654505.1 Polyodon spathula
CGATGTCACGTCATGTGAATCACTAGACATATGCAAGCTGTGAGAACTGTGTGCAGATTTCAGCAGCACTCACAGAAAGGCAGACTGTGCTGTGTGACTTGGCTACAGTTAGCTATTTTGACCTAATGCATGATTTCAAGAACATGTATCATTGCTTGTTTGCAAATTTCAGGTGTGAGAAAAACCGTCCTTGGTGACATATTGGCACAGTACAACAGTGCTCCACTGAGAAAGCGTATTACTGATTAGTCTTCTGCCTGCGAGTGTTAGTTAACGCTGCACAGAGGAGTCTGTAACTGCTTTTGATTGCTTATCCACTACTTGTGCAATAATCCCTGAAATAATTTTACGTTTCTACACATATACAAGTTTAGCTGAGGATCAAACCCCAGACTTCAGTTCTACCATTAGAAGGTCTTTCACAACTTATAAAAACATTTTGAAGCAACATGTATTTTTTCAATAAACGTTTTTTTTTTTTATTAGAAAAACAACATTCAAAACATATTTAAAAAGATACTTTTGCTGAGCTTAACGGCAGAAAACCTGTGAACGACAAGTCATAAATCCCGGTCTAAACTATAGTTTGCGTCAACTATGTTACGAACAGACAAGTAACATTTTAATAAAGTGTTCGAGCTGTTTAAATTTAAAAACAAACATTTCTAGACATAAACCATGTCCCTGAATGCAGTTCTTGAAACATACAATAATTGTTGTCAAAGACCTCACTTTTTACTTGAAATAATATTGTAGAATCTACAAACTGCACCATGAAGCACTCTACATTTGTATGGAGCTGGGTTAGATATCAGCATCATTTCCACAAAATATTTGGGATCATTCTCTTCCCTTTCGTCAATCAACAAAGCAAGTTATGTCATTACAAAATATACATCACAGTGACAGACTCGATTGGACAATCAAGGCAATGGCTATTTTGTACATTTTTAACACGTGTTCACATATGTAAAGGTGTCATAGTCACAAATGTCATTGTGATACAACCGTTAGACACTTTTTGCCTTCAGATGGGTTGCAGTAAACAGAATTTTGACATTTTGTTTCAAGCTGAGCCAAGACTTTTCCAACTGCTATACAACAAAGACACTACAGAATATTTGTGTGTGTTTTGAATTTGTGAATTGTAATCTTTTCACAGCTTATTATTTTGAACATGTCCATCACAATTGGGAGGAGCTGTACTTTAATCTGATGTCTTCTTATCAGTGTTGATGTAGAACAAGAACTTTACAATGTTAACAATGCACGCAGCAGCATTGCACACACCCAAACAGAAAACCTACCATTTCAAACTTATCAAAGTGGAACAGCTTAATTACATTTCTCCATGCAATGTGGTTTTCCATAGTGTATATTTACACAGGTATTTTGGTCTGTATTTCTTTGGAGATCGCTACATGGCGGGCAGTCACAGACTGTGGAGGTGGAATCATACATATATTTTGTATTTACACCACAAGCGTGGGTACATCTAACGTGGGATACATTTTAATAATATGCTTAATGGAGACTAGTTTCAAATGTGACATATGTCACGCGCTGTTGCAAGTTTAAATGCCCCCCATAGAAAGTCTGGAGCCGCCACTGAGCCGAACCTTGAAGGTTCTGGTTGAGGGACCTCATCTGAACTCTCGAAGGTGGACCCTACTTTCAAATTCAATGAACAAATCGAACAATTGCATATGTAAGAAAAAAATTAGCAACAACTGGTACATTTTTATTTAAAAAGTTAGCAATGTTACCTTCAGTCAACTATGTCACTCCAAACATGTAACAGAGTTGACCAGTAACAGTAAAATGTGTCCTTTATGTTCCACGAGGTCAACTGAACGGGAGCACATGGTAAAGTTTTCTGATTTACTTCATCTAACATGGTTTACACTTATAAAGTACCCTATGTGCCCCAAGACAAGTTAGCTTTAAAAGATATCTGAACAATTTAAAACAGGATTCATTCACCTGCCTTTTTACATATCCACCCTTACTCTGGTCCCAGCGCAGTCGGATACACAATGGAATGCTGTATCTTCTTTCTTGATGATAAGGTCACTTGCTGAAGATCATGTGATATGTGGGATAATCCATTATTTTGCAGAAAGAGTTCTCCTCAGTAACAGGACTGACAGTGGATTTAGGGACATTATTAAATGCAGCATTTTGCTTAAAAAAAATAAGCATAATTTTCATGTTAAATGCTTTAGAGTGTATTGTTTACAAAGCATATGAATATAAATTACATAATACTTAATTATGCGTCAACTAGTTTGAGTAAAATCAGTTGCTTTATCCAAAATATGGCCTTGGAACACAAAAGGCACTCTAATGGTAGAATGAGAGAGTCTGTTCTGTACTGATTACCTCAGTTAGCTGTCACTGAGAGTTCAATACACAATATACATCAACGGATTCATCCAACAGGAATGGTGGTGTTTTACATAAAGGGGCGCTTTGTTAAGTCTGGGTCGAGTTGCTTTCACCTCAGCTCAGGAGAGGCTCTTCAGTTCCAGTTGCCTGCCACAGATATTTTAACGTAGGCTCAGATCAGCTGTAGTGTTTTGTTTTTTTTAATAAAGAGCCAGCGCCATCTAGTATCTGTCACTTTGGAGCAAGCTTTCTTCTTACTCATTTTTTTATTACACTGCTGTGCACTAGAAGAGAATGCTGGCAATTATTAATATAAAGCTACTTTGGCTGGTCTAGCCTACATTACATATATCTATGACAGGCAACTACAGCTAGCTAAATAGCTGCTACTGAATTCAGGTGAAAGCACTTTAACACAGACTTACAAATTGCAATAAGAACCACATAGAATATTTTGATTGGCTGAGCTGGGGACAGTACCTTACTTCCTATGGGAATGTTCTAGGGTTGGAGGGAAGGAGGGGGAGGGATCCCGGGACTGCTGTCAGCAATACATCCAAAATTTCCAAACAGCAATTGTTTTAGTTCATCAGAAGGCAGGATGGAAAACAATACTTTCATTGCGTTTATGGCACAACTGTGTAATGGTCATGGAAACAGTTAGTGGGTACAATATCAGGACTGTTGGCCAACCAATCCCAGAGTTCTTTTCACTCCAGTGACATTTGGAAAGGAGACACGTTATGATGTCTTGAACCGATTCTTGAATTGATCAATCAGTCTATCGGGAATTCCATCTCGTTCACTAACAGATCTTTGCAGAGACATTCACTCAACAGTTGCTACAGTGACAACTTGAATATGCATCATAAAAGTAACTGTAATGCTCCCCATCATAAAACTCTGTGTTTTATATGTATGCATGCAATATACAATGTTCTTCTTATTTACCCATGTTTCAGTTGTACAGTTTTATAGGCTCTCCTCCTGCTTTTTTCACACCTTGAAGGTTTTATTCCTAATGTAATCCCCTCCTTTGGGATTACCATGTTACTCTGCAGCCTCACTGAATGAAATGTAATGTCGATTGATATGTGTTTAACATGAATTGCTTATAGAATGTTATCACAATCCTTCCGTAAATCTTCTGTTGGCTACATGGAGCTGAAATGTGCAGTTTTGACACATGCATGTATTTTGAAACATAACATCTGGTCTACACTTGGTTAAAGAAAGTCCTTAGTTTCTATGTCCTATTTTCAGGAAGCCTGGCACTTCCTGGGTTTTCACCTCTTGGCTGTCTAATGACAACTCAGTTTGGATCAACAGAACCACTGATTGCAGAAAGGAAATGTACAATAGCTAGAACACAAGGAAATAGGGAGGCAGGCAAGGTGACACATAGGAGGTGTCCTGTCATCTTCACAATGAAGAGCCCAGCAGAAAGCATACACAGCAACCCACGTACACATTGCAATGTCCACATGCAGTCAGAATTCACAGTGCATCACAAGCTACTGTTTAAGTGAAAATCTGAATTTATAAGCAATAGCAGTTCATGAAACACAAAAACAATAAAATACTTTTGTGCTATACTCTTGGGTATAGGGATAGGGATGAACTGATTCAAAACTTTGAGCTGCTTATCATAGTTAAGACATTGCTAATTCAATTGATATTCATTTGCAGTTGAGACTCCACCTAGCAATTAGCATTCATAATTCAATTGTCTGGAGCCATTCATAAAACCTTAACAAATGCTGCATAACACTATAATTCTTCATAATGTTTCACAAGTTGTGTTACTACAATTCTGCAAAAGTATATTATTTCACAGATCTCCAGAATGCCAGTAGAGTTGAGGTTGATAGCTATTAGCCAGACACATAAACACAAGGTGGTAAATGTTCAGCTCCAGTATTTCTGGTTTGTAATACATGTTCTAGAAGCATGCTATGAATGCTATGCATGTGGGTTTTCACAGTGGTTCTGATGCTGGATTATGTACACAGTTAGACAGTGTTATCAAGCCTTTATCAATGTGTTAGAAATGCCTCATTGTGTTCAGTTCAAATAAATTGCTAACAGTTGACTTTCTCAGAGCTGAAAACTGGTAACTGACTACTGTGGAATTGGTGACTGTGGTTTCTTTGACAAATCCACAGTTTTCCCACCAATCCACTTTTCTCTGTGTTCTCTTTGACTAATGCACAGTTCTCAGTTGAATTGGAAAGTTTATTAAGATCAAAGGATAGTGTCACGTTTTAAAGCAGGGAAAAGCACAACAACATTGATTAACCTTCTCTTCTCACACTCCTTCCCAGGCATCGCTCCTCGAAAGGAGACATGAGGAACCCTGAGCTGACATTGTGAGACGACGTTTCCTTAAGAAGTCATCTCCTAGCCTGCAGCTGTGCCTGTAAACGCTGTGGAAGATCCATTACCTGAACACAATGGGCATTGATACATTATTGTTACTCAAGACAAGACCACAAATAAATCCTGTTAAAACACTGCTTGTGCTGCAGGGAGGGTGAAAAATCAGAAATATTTTTTAAACAAATAGTCCCTTTTATAGAGAAGTAAAAACAATGACAAAAAACTATTACAGCTAAATAATTTTCTGACAAACTTGCTATTGGCAATTTCTAATTGGTTCCTACTAGTTAATTCCAAGCTTGACAGTTTTTTCACACCAGTGCAGATGGGACATTACAAAAAAAAAATGACAACTCCCTTGTTTCACTTTTAAATGCTTGATAACTTTTAATATTTTTAAACTTTGCAACTAGTTTTATAACTTCCACCTGTAAAATGGGTGTCTGATCTGCATCCATTTCACAAGGCATTCAGGGTGCAGCCTGGAATAGTAATGTATTTGAAACATCTGAATGTGACAGAATATTATAAATCTATTTCAATAATAAATAACAATAAGAGCATAAGAAACGTTTCGGAATGAGAAGAGGCTGTCGGCCCATCAAGGCTCATAACTTGTTAACTAGTTAGGACCCTGTCGCCTCTGTTAGTGGGATCTAGTTTAATAGAACAGACTCTGGACGTTTCAAGTTCACAGGGTTTAGATCTGTGTGTGTGTGTGTGTGTGTGTGTGTGTGTGTGTGTGTGTGTGTGTATATATATATATATATATATATATATATATATAGTAACCTCAATAAAATGTATAGAGAAAGGCTAAAGTACATACACTCCGTTAAACTTAGCAGTCTAGATATTTGTGCATCATTGCATATGGATTGAATTAGCATTATGTTTTTGCATGTGTAATTGAAATGTATGTAGACACAGGTCAATGGTAATATGACTGGGGTTTGCTCATCCACTTGGAGTTCGTCTAAATGTCCACCCCAATTCGTTTTTTGGTGAATAATTATAATTATAGCATAGCAAAGACTAGTATGTATTTATTCTAGAATAGCTAGAACTACTGTAAAAAGACTGACATATAATTGTAGTCAATAGTTTACATACCCCAATGGAAATTTATAATTTCTAGAAATTTCTTGAAAACAAAGAATTTTAGGAAAAATCTTCTGTAGCAAAAGATTTGCTTTTGTGGATGAGGAAAAAAAAGTTACAAGAAATAGATGACTACAGTTATTTATTTCAGCATTTTTTCTTGAAAAACTCCAAAAATGCTAATTCAAAAGTATTCATACCCTTTCATGCTATGATAGTATTGTCTACAAGGTGCTAAAATTTCAATATGAAAATGCAAAAGCTAATTCTAGAAAAGGCTAGAAAATGCTAGATTGTAGGTGAACATTCTTAGAGAGTATAAAAGGGTCAGGCATAGGATGATTGCTGTCATAACCAATAAGTCAATATGGGAAAAAGTAAAGAGCTATCTGAAGACCTTAGGCAGAACATTATTTATTGTCATAAAACTGGAAAAGGATACAAGAAGATTTCCAAGCATTTGAGTATCCCAATTTCAACGTATGTTTCTATTATCAAGAAGTACAAGACTCATGGTACTGTCACAACGTTCCCTTGGTCTGGAAGAAAGAAGGTTCTTTCACCAAGAACAAGTAGAAGATAGGTTAACAACAATCCGAGATTGACTGCCAAAGATATTCAAAGAGAACTGTCTGCAAGTGGGACTGGGGTTTCCATTTCAACCATAGATCCAGTATTGCATGGTGAAGGTCTCAATGGTCGCATACCAAGGAGAAAGCCACTCTTAGGAAAATGTCACAACGAACGGCATTATGAGTTCTGGTCAAAGGTTTTGTGGAGTGATGAAACAAAGATCGAGCTATTTGGTCAGGCTGATAGTCGTTTTGTTTGGAGAAAGTCTTGTGAGGTGTACAAAGAAAAGAACACCATACCTACTGTCAAGCATGGAAGTGTTAATATCCTTCTGTGTGGCTGTTTTTCCTCTAATGGCACAGGACATTTAGTTCCAGTACTTGGTCAAATGGATTCCACAGCATACCAAAAGATATTGACCAATCACCTGAAACCTTCCACTACAGAACTTTGTTTAGAGTGCAACTGGACATTCCAACACGACAACAATCCAAAGCACACATCAAAATCTACTTCAGAATGCTTAAAGAAGAATAAAATAAAGGTCCTGGAATGACCTAGTCATAGTCCCGATCTAAATCCGATTGAGAATCTTTGGTATGAGGCTGTGCACAAGAGAAGTCCTCAGAATATGAATGAACTGGAACACTTTTGCATTGAAGAATGGTCCGAAATCACAAAAGAATCATGCCAAAAGCTCACTGGCAAATATCCTAATCGTTTAAAAGAGGTTATTATTGCTAAAGGTGCCTCAACTACCTATTAATTTAATTTTCTTTGTCAGGGTGTAAATACTTCTGAATTAACATTTTTGGAGTTTTGCAAAAAAATGCTGAAATAAAGAATTGTAGACATCTATGTCTTGTAACTTTTTTTCCCCTCATCCACAAAAGTAAAACTTTTGCTACAGAAGATTTTCCCTATAATTATGGTTTTAGAGAAATTTCTAGAAATTGAGAACCATGGATAGGATGCTCTTAAAATAAAGTATTCTGAATCTTTTTACTCACACCTTATTCAAAGACTATAATTAACAAAACATTCCCCACTGAGGAACGTTTAACCGGAAAAAAGAAAAAGAAAACAAAACGTTAACAAGCTTCAAAATAGCAATCTTAACAAGTTAAATTAGGAACTCCAGGATTCACCACTTCTTGCTAGTACATTAGCAGTTTAACTGATGCTTCACATAAAAATGGTGCGAAACTGTAAATATGACCCTATAGTGAACGTTTACAAAACAAAAAAATGGTTCAAATATTAAACCTCCTCTACTATTTCAAAACACTACAGCTCCATAGTCTATCTAATGCGTGTCTCACTAAATTATTTTGACACGACGGTGAATAAGCGGGAGCGGGCTGCCCCTGGGAGGGATCGACGCGCATGGGAAGCGGGTGGTGGGAAGTTATTTCCCGCAGAAGAAAGGTTAAAGTCACTCCCTCTTTTGGAGAAGCTCAGAGTAAAACCAGTGAGGTATAGCTTAAGTAGGAGAGGCCGGGCGATGGCACTGGCGATGTAAAAACGATTTATTACAAAAGGGTTGCGCTGAATAAAAGAAGAGCTCATTCCAGGGTTAGCGATATTATACGACTCACATATGACATATTATTCGACCGTTTTATTAAATTAATCAGGACTAATAGTTAGCGCGGCTTGCATAATGCATGGTTGGTTAAACTCGCCCTCCTGAATCAGAGAGGTTTAAGACAAGCGAACAGTCCGCAAGATGAGAGTCATATTGATCAAACTATTTGTACAATTGTGAACATTGCAAAACATTAATGTCGTGTTAAGGCTAAATATTGCTGAGCAAGAAAGAGACATTTTAAACAATGTGGGCCTACCGGTAACTGCATTAGGGGATTGTACGATGGAGCGTTTCAAGACTAATGCATCAGGGTGCCAGTATAGACCCGTTTTGTGTGTGTGTGTCTCATCATTCGTTTAGTTATGAAGGGCGTATCAGTGATAGCACATTCTATGAATCCGTGTTTATTTATTTACCTGCTTGTATTTATTACAAAAAAAAGCCTACTCGATTGCATTAACAGCTAATAAACAGTTTTTTGTGTTGTTTTTTTAATACGCTGCCTATTGTAAATACGAGAGAATCGCTGAATTATACAAAGAGATTGTGTACAGCAAAGTGCAATCAGTTATTGTTATATAGAACAATTTATATGCAAAGTGTCTCGTTACAATGTAACGCACAACTACAATGTGAATGTGGTTTTCTAATTTTTGACAAGGCTACAGATCTACATTTTGAAATGTTTCTTTTTTATTATTATTAATGTAATGATGCCGACTGTACAGTACAATCTGTATACAGTTGGCATTCCGTTTAGACTTCTTGGTTGCAGGTGATTTCCTTATTAAATTATAACTTACAATTAAAGGAACTTCAAAACACACACACACACCACACGGTATATATATATATATATCTATATATATATATATATATATTATATATATATATATATATATATATATATATATATATATATTATATAAGAGTTGCATATAGCGTCTGCAACACGTTGTGATACTACATTATGATGGAACCCTGAAAACAGCTGGAGAGTACAGAGCTGTAAATAACAGATAGGATAAGCTTCAGTGTAACCTGTGTTGTTGTTGTTATTATTTATTATTATTATTATTATTATTATTATTATTATTATTATTATTATTATTATCACTAGTTCGTTTGTCAGTGTTTGGAATAGGGCTACAGTAATTGTTGTTTAAAACGCAGTTTAAACATATTTATGTCTGGTGAGTGATTTTATTATCAGTGCGATAAGGCAGCGCCACATCTATTAAAGTATGTCGCGGCCATACATTTCGATTGAATTCAAGGCGGTACATTGTTACTGTAAACATATATAACCAACAGCAGCAATGCGTTAACATGGTCACACTTAAAAAACAAAAAAACAACCAAACTAAACAACCATCCTATTAGCATTGTTTTGTTTGTTTTAGTTACTTCTGGCCATATAATTGGAATAGAGCAACACTGCTCAATGTATATTAGTAAGTCGTGATTTACTATTAAAAATATAACTGCCAAACCGCAATATGATACATCAAATGCAGCCATTTCTCTGCGCCGTGAAATGAGTTACACAATACATTGCATGCATCTATTTGCTATTACGAGAGAGTGTGTGTGTGTGTGTGTGTGTGTGTGTGCGTGTGCGTGTGCGTGTGCGTGTGTGTACATAAACTATCTTTCAGCTATACCGGCATCTTAAAACACCGAAATGGTGGCAAAGCCCCCCTGAGACTGAAACTTGTCAGGTGTAACGTGAAAAGGATTACTGCAGGGAAAACAGGAGCCGTGTGCGGAATAGGTCAATAATAGCAGAACAAAAAATATGAACATCTTTTAATCAAATATAAACAGCTCGTATTTGCCATTGAATGATAATAGTTAATGTAAAGGTCAAGTAGCTTTGTTAAGTGCATTGTTTTCAAAGAATATAACAAAAATACATGATGCGTATGTGCATGATGAGGAGAAATAAAAGAGCGCTGTGTCTCCAAGAAGTGCCTGGTTACAGCAGCACAAGTTCTGAAAAGAAAGAAAGAAAACAAGACTCATATAGTTTTTACAAGACGTTTACCGTGAAATAAACAGTATGTGAATTGTGTGTGCGCGGAGAGAAGACAAAAAAGGAGTGTTGTACCTTTAAGAAGCGGTTTGCAGCTGCTGGCTGTGCTGCTATAGAGACAGTGGAGATTCATTACTACTTCTAAAGCACAATGGACATTTATCACCCCGTGGTGTTATTCAAATTCAGTACCAATTGAAGACCATCCCCAATCCCTTTCTCCGTCCTCCTCAGCAACGCACTTATTGTTCGGGCGACTGAAGAAAACCCCCTGTGGAAGCGAGTGGCCGTTCAGAGCTTTTTCAAAATAGGCGTCCCATCAACTAACAGCAGCCTCCGCGACGCAAGATCGCTATCTTTCCAATATATCCCTTGTACGCGTATCTTTTCCGAGCTTGCTTTGTGGAATCACCGGGGCGAGGATACGTATTACCAGGGTGGAGAAATGGAGAGAGAAACCAATAGATAAAAATACAAATATGGAAGACGAGGAGATCAACGTGTCATCTCAGTCTTGTTTTTCAGCTTTATATTCACCTTACAGAATTCCTTCTCTCTTAGACTACAGTGACTAATGTTGAAATAATGCAGCCGCGGGTTTTGTGTACTATACGTCTGGTTCCACCTTTTCTTCTCAGTATTGAATGCTTGTGTGGAAACAGAAGCCTATTTATGTACAGGTGCTGAAATGGCGAAACGCGTTCTAACGAATTTGTTGGAGAAATCCAAGATTACGCGGTTTCGGTAATCGAGTGTTTGCAAAGCAGTACTGATGCACCGGTATTGATGGAGAGTTAGAGATATATTTCTAGCGCTGAAATAATTCAAATAGTTTCATAAGTTGTTTATATATTAATATGAAAAGGGCAAGCTGATTTTGTGAAATTCTTGAAATTAGATTTTTTTTTTTTAAGAATAGGTTATTGTGTATTTATTTATTAAGAAAAATCTAATTGTAATGAGACTAATATGCAGGCATGCACGATCGGATTCGGGGAGCACATACCAAATATGAATGAAAAGAGTTTAGCAGTAAAAATGCAACTTTTAAAAATGAATAATTATCAATATGAAGTTATTGGTTTCTAGCTCGCTATATCTCAGCTGTATACATATTAGAAACGCGCATCTGTGTTAATAAGTCACGTCTCTTTAACATGGGGGATTGGGCGATGATGCGTCCTCTGCAATTGATAACGATTCATACTGTTTACATCACTCATATGTTAGTGATAGTTTACAAATTTGCATACGGCAGACAGTTCGTTATAGTTTAATTTTGCAATTGGCTTTTTTAAAGACCAATAGTGGGTGCAATTTGGAAAACTAAAAGAAAAGATGACAGAGTTGTAAAACATTAGAGTGGGCATTAGTGATTATTCTGTTTAAATGCATGATCGACATGTTTTGTTGGTTTTATTTATTTTTACAAAGAGTGTGTGTTTAGTTGCTTTGCAGCTTTGCAGTTTTTTAAGGCTATTCCACCACATGCAGATTGCATCTGAGGGTGCTGATGTTTAGTTTGATTTCGAAAATATTTGAAAAGCGCAGTTTCTGTTCTTGTGGAGAGATTCGTGATTTATGCTGCTTAGAAGCCTAGCCGCTGATTGTCCAAACGCAATTCTTGTGCATTTTTAAATGATAATCCAAGAATTGTGGCTGGACATCTGTTGCTAGAGTTTCACATTCATCGTGTTTTTTTTTTTTTTTTTTTTTTTTTTTTACGTTTCAATAAGAAATACATGTTTTTGTTTAATCTGTTTTTCTCAAATGCGCAACAGAGGCGGTCATACATTTTTTCTGTCAGTTTGAGACAGGGAGAAAGCAACAATGGTCAAATGCAACAATATTCAATATCATTACACCTATCATCGTACTAAATACCCAAGCTTCTATCGGTAATTATGTGTTTTGAAGAAGACAAAAAAATCTGCCCATCTATACTTTTTACACAAATACTTTATGAAGTGTAATTACTGAGCTTTATATGTAATCAAATATTTATAGATTTGTATACCTTTTTGGTTTCATAAACAATAGATTTTGTTCATTTTTCACTACACGTCGATCCCCTTTTTTTAAATTTGGATGTAACTGTAGGTTTAATATATGCTTTAATCCTTAAATATATATTGCTCTTAAAAACACACACACATATCTATCTATATCTATATCTATATATCACTTTGGATATAATTATTGTTTTTTTTTTTTTTTTAAATGAAAATCTATTTTTTTTTTTTTTTTTTTTTTTATTACTCAATTTACATTTAGTAAAATGTATGGCTTAAAACGGTTTCCTTGATGTAATGTGAACTATTTGGAATTCACTTACTTGAACTACCTTGTTTAGGGAAAGAGATGGAAAAATATCAAACTATACAAACTCAAAAGCAAATCACTTTTACTGAGGGAGGCCAATAAAGCGCAGCGTGTTTGGCACACCAGAAAGGCTCTTTATCGATTCACTTCCATTTGAAATGCAATATTCTCTGGGTTATAGTAAGCCTTGGATAAACTGGAGGTTTCATAAAAGAGAAGAACAAGGACTTTTCAACAAGTGTTTGTTCGGTAGGCTCTTCTCGCTCCGGAGCAGTTCGGCTGAAATCAAGTTTGTCTGTCAAGTCAGGTCAATTGTAATTTAGTTTGCCATGTTTTAACAAAGCCTATAGCATGATGTGTTTTGTTTGTGGTGTGTACCATTATATTCAATATGTGTTGCGTTGTTAATAGTTTAATAAAGCATTTTAAGGTGTTGCTAATATATAATACAAACTATTTCAGTGCTGTTTCTTAAGGTACGATTGCAATGAAATTCAGTTTGAGGTAAACAATGCAATAGTATGGAAAAAATAAACATAACGAATACAGAAACTTGGGTAGATAGATTTTTTTTCAGTGCGTTGTCTAGTCCTGCCCTCGATGCTTTACTTGTAAATGTGTGTGTACAAAAAAAAAAAAAAAAAAAAAAAAAAAAAAAAAAAGATTGGATTGTGTTGTTATCTTTTTCAATGGTTTTAATAAAATTGATAATGGCAACCTTTTGTCAGCCTCTGTAATGCTTGCATTCTGAAGAGCTGGTTTTAAAATTCGGAAGAAGTAGTGGGCGGTTCAGTAAATCTGCGAAGTGGCCTGTGCTGGGGACGTTACTTTGTTAACGAATGCTTGGGGACCAATAGCTCATTCAGCCACGTGGTCCCTAAAATGGTGGCTTACATACGTTTTTGATGGCCACTGGCTACCACAGTTTTTTTTTTTTTTTTTTTTTTTTTTTTTTTTAACAAATAGAGATAATAAAATGTTTATTTTATAGGCTAGTATACTTTTATTAGATTTCTTTTGTTAGTTTTTTATTTATATAAATTAACTGGGAAACTAAATGCACGTGTTACACGTTTCTGCGTTCTTCTGAATAAGCAACATTAACACAGAATGTTTTATGATATACGAGTCATGCATGTCAAGTGTTTATTTATTCCCCTCGTCTCCCCCTCGGTTCTAACACAATGCAATGTAATATATCCAAAGAAACCAGTCAGCCGTTGCCAGTGACATTTGCAGATCTAAACCATTCCTGCGGTAGAATATCAATACAAAAAAAAACATGCTGCGTTGTGGGAACCCTAGTTATGTTTTGGGTGTAATAATTATTCGATAGGATGCTATGTATAGCCGATTTGATACGGTTAACGAAGCTTCTTTTTCATGGATAAATGCTTTGTGGTCTTGCACCACTCAACTGAAAGCGCCGCAAAATGAAGTCAAATGTTACACGAACCGGAAACTGAATTATTATGTAAACGAAATACAGAAATAGAACATGCATTCTGATAACACGCAGTTCAGCATTACATGTAATCTACATTGAAGAGACACACATTTGTCTATTATATAAATAAAAATCTACTTTATTGGCGACACAAAAATGCGTTTGTAGGCATCAGCATTCTTTCCGCGCAGCACATACAAAAAAAGACGATTTGGTGTGTAGGCAATTGTGCATTAATATTCGATAGGCGCTCCCCCAGTGTATGTATTCGATATAGCCTGTGCGCAGGTAAGGCCCGTGTCGATTGAAGTCTGCTCGGCAGCCATTACTGGGAAGATCGAAAAGGATTTGAAAACGCCCACGGTTTGAGGTACAGTGTAACGTGTACAGTATTTCAGCCGTCCTGTATTTGTTAGCCTATGCATTCTCTGCAAGTTTTTAGCCTTGTACTGTATCATTTATATTAAAACCATGAATTAACTGGAAAAGTAGGCTACTCAGGTATTAGTAGGCTACTTCATATAATAACACCCACAAACACTGCCAGCTGTCTTGTTGGTCAGATCTTGCCTGAGCGTTAATGCACATGCAATATAAACACGGGATTTATTAAAGAAATTGCTAGTTTTTCGGACTCTCTTGCTCCTAAAACTTTATGGAGCAGAAGGTGTGAAATTTAACACATTGTGCATGTGACTCTAAACAGATAAATTCCTTTAATACATTATGCTCTAAGTATATATACATATACTGTGTCAATGCTCCAAAATCAGGTCAAGCACTGAAATGCTGATCCAGTTTTGGTAAATCAGCTTTGCCCTCTAGTTTTTGGTAGGCAGCCAGCTTGTTCCCTCCATTAATTAATGCAGCCCTTTTTGTGGCTGAGGCACCCCTTGCTGGATGCAACATCACTCTGCAGAACAAAATTAGCCACTATGTAATCATCTATTTGTATTTATTAAGGCCTCTGCATTAATTATGCACCACATAACAGGAAATAGTCACTATCAGATCAGTTAAAATTTTTTTTTTTTTTTTTTTTTTTTTTTTTTTTTTTAACTAAACGTCTCAGAAAAAAATAAGTACCACGTGCAATGCAAACGCGACCTAGCCACACACCACACATAGTCTACTCTGTACACACTATAGGCTTTAGGCTTCCCGCAGGTAGACACTAGTTGTGCAATTATAATTGTTATAAACTTTTCATAATTCAACATTCGATTATAAACACATTTTAGTATTAAAATATCGCAAATAATATTTATATTGTAGCAGTTTGTGTTTTTGAGCATCTAAAATAGCAAATGGTGTTCCTAATCTATTTATTGAGAAGTTTAATTGGTAAACATGTGGTGTTACTGTGTACAGTGTGCTTCGTAAACCAGGCGAATTGTGCTTTGTGGTAATGTAGCCTTAAGTATTGCAATTTCAGAAATAATATACCCGACTGCATTTAATAACAACACCACCACCACCACCACACATACAATACGAATCAACATAAATCATAGACTAGGCTAATAAAATGACGTTTTACGAAATACATAAATCCTGAACTTGTATGTAGGCTGTGGCTATTCTGGGATAGCTGAGAATGCAGAAATTAGCAGTACCATAGAAACAGATGCAGTAAGAAGCAGGTAGCTTGAAAATAATAGGATCTGGCCTTCAAGTGCACAATGCAGGTCTATCCAGCCATATTGCCTGGTAGAGCAACCGTACAGAAATATCACAAGTATTTAAAAAATAGTCTACGGTATTATTATTATTATTATTATTATAATATAATAATAATAATAATAATAATAATAATAATAATCTCAGAATAGAGAGTTGGCTAATGTTTTTTTTTTTTTTTTAGTTTTTCATGTTATTAAATTGTACATTGGACGGTATTTATAGCAAATCGAGTAGCCTATTGCCGTGTCCCGTCAGTGTCCGCAACAATGTTGTGTTCATATTTGTTGTTTTGTGTGTGCAGTGATGACGTTATTTTGATATGCCCAACAACACTTTTATTACGACAATGAAGTTAAATAGAAAACCCCCAGTCGATCTCAAATCTCATATGTACGCGTCACCTTGTTTTTGTTTTAAATTTACATGGTATCAGATTTTATACATATTGCTTCTATGCGTTAATTTCGTTTCAGGTGTATAACAGGATGATATGATTTCATCATATAACAATCAAAGGTTGCTATAAAAAACAAAAAAAGGAGATATATTAAAGAAAAATAGATTTGAATAAAAAAATGGTATACGTCGATTTAAACATCACCAAGAATCTTATTAATTTGTATTACATTAGTATAATGTCAACACAGGTTGACGTTTTCTTTCTTTCTCAAAGTAAATGGCATACACATTCATTTTATATTTACGGTCTTACATCCTCTCTCACGATTGAACTCGATTTTTTTTCAGTTGATGTCTCGTTTGTTCAACACAATTTTGCAATCCTTCACCACTTTAAAACTGAAGTAGGCTTTTCTATCACAGGATTGCGACTGCGTCATATTGTCGTTGCGGAGTGTGTTGTAACCTATAGGGCCAGGACAACCCAGCAATGACTGTTTACATTCGTACAGTCACAGTGATCTTTGATAATCTAGTGCTTTTCGTTTGTGAGGGAAACACGTTTACAGGGGGTATCACAGTCAGAAGGCCAAAGTCTAGTAAACGAAAGTAAGTATAATTTTTTACCATTTGGCATGATGCCTCCACCCCTTCAAGGTCTAACCCTCGGGGAAATGGCCCGCTTGGGATACTGTCAGTCTCCACACATGGCATGAATGCACTTGACACGCAAACAGCAGCCTGCTTCTTCCAGTGTATATTTGCATTTGTATCAATATCACAATTAGTCCGTTTCCCGTTTCAAATCAAGTCCATTGCCATGAAAAGGTCGCTCTGATCACTGACCGATTGAATACAGTCAATGGCAAGGTCAATGACCTCCCGCCGAGTCGCCCACTTCTATTTTCATAATGAGTCTGAGACTGGAGATCAAACCGCAACAGTGCACCGTGTTCACAATTAACCAACAATTAACAATTGCTGTAGCCAATAAACCGCAAAACACCCTCTTAAAAAGCAAAGGACGCCTCTATTGTTAAATCACACGTTTCAGACGTACAAAAACAAACATGTAGGCCTACAATGTATTATTATGAAAATGTGTTTAAATTGTCTGTTTCTTTAAACATTTGTTTTACAGTAGATATAGGCAACTACATATTTTCTATTAAAACTAACGACGGAAAATGTATCAATTATTATAAATAATTAACAATCATTGTATTAGTAATAATTAAACAACTATAATTAACGTCTCATTTACATTTAAAAAGTCACCTTGATAGCAAAAATGCAATTAAATAACTGCTTCAGTGTTATCCAATGACTGTTAAAACAGTATCTCTTGCATTGCATCCTTGATAAAATAAATAAATATATAGTATATATTATATATATATATATATATATATATATATATATATATATATATATATATATATATATATATATATATATATACCACGAGTTCAAATAACAGCATTACTACCGATCTCAGTAACATTGCACACACACACATTCATCCATGGTACACAAGCTCATGGCACTGTGTGGCGAGTGTCATTGTGGGCGGGCAGTGCGTTCTCTTCACCTGAAATCATTATTCACCATGGGACTGTACATCAAGTGTTGATGCACACATTGTAACGGCTTACATTAAACCATTTTACATTATTCAGCCAGGCTCGGACAGGAACAGCGTAAGTGTGCGTCTGCTTCAGAGTTCAACTGTCAGGCCTAAGAATGGATGTCATTTACAGGTATTGATTAAAGATTTAGAACAAAATAAAAATTTAGTCAATACATAGTAATAATAATAATAATAATAATAATAATAATAATAATAATAATAATAATAATAATAATAATAATAATAATAATAATAATAATAATAATAATAATGTTAGTGCATTTTGCTGCAAGTCTGAATCCCATATTACAAAACACACAATATTCTACAGATGAAGGCTATATAAATATCAACACCGATTGTCACAGTAGAAATCGGCAATATATTGTAGTTACTGTTCTCTTTTTACTCGGGTTCCAGTGATTTACAGGAAAGTCATTTCTTTGTGTCTAAGCCTGTATGTTTGTCTCTTGCATGCATGACTTGTGTGTGCTGTGGTCGTGCATGCAGGACTAATTCAACCTATAGACCTGACACAGCCAATATGTTCAATCGACACAGAGGCAAATTTAAGCATCTTCGAAGTGCAAAATAAACACTTTTTGCAGAGACCCCCCAAAAAACAATCCTGGTGAACTGAGAGAGTCATTTTGCAAGCCAAGCACTAGTCAGCTGAACACAATCTGCACAGGGCAGCTCCAAACAGAAACAATTCCCATTTCAAAAGCTAAATCTTAACATCCCAGCTTGCCTTCACTATTAATAAATAAAACAAACAAACAAAACAGCATTGAAACCTAAACAAATCTTAATAAGCAACCTACAAATCCCAACAAAAAAAAGAAACTAGCGTGCATCATGCCGTGTGTATGTAGCATTCAGACATACAGGCACACAGATATGATACAGCAACTGGACTAACAGACAGGCACCTCACACATGCAAACAAGGAGTTTTTTGTTACATTATTTAATTATTAGACAATAACTACAAATGATTCCAGGCATTCTGGAGGTTACAGATACTGGCTAATCATTAACTGAATCATTGAGAGATTTTTTCCATTGTGTCAATGACACTAAACAATGCGATTGAATAATCTGTCAAGCTACCTATAAGGTCATTTTGAGGTGTGCAGTAAGAAACAGCATTGTTTTGAGCAATTCCTTGAATTTTATACTGGTATTTTTTTGGTAAATCAGGCACAACTAGTTACCTTTTTTAATGAATATACAGTATGTGTACATTAAACCAGCTATATTGCAGAATCATGTCTACCTTGTTCTAAACATATGAATCAGGCATCATATACAAACCACCACTAGCGGTTTCTATTGCAGTATTTGTTCTGTCCTCTTCAGTCTGGAGGGTACTGCTCTACACACAATACAAATGTTTCCTATTTTTTTTTTTGCTTTGTGTGCAGCCAAGACCAGAGCTTGTCTCAGAGAAGATTTTGATTGTTTTTAGATTATTAGTTAATTTTACATACCGTAGATGTTACTCTTGCGATTAAAAAAAAAAAAAAAAAAATCCAGTGAGACAAAATTCAAAACATACTTTTTTTTTTAAAATAAAAACTAAAATCATAAAAGATAATTGTTTTGTTTAAAAAATACAGAAAGAAAAAAGGTACATTCACTCTATTGCCTTACATGCATAAACAAATACATATGAAATATTATTTTGACATTTATTTTTTAAAAAGCAACTTTGAAGGAGAATTCTATGATTTTATCACCTTAACTGTAACACACTTAACTCTAGAAATATTAGGGCTGCTCTGATTAACAGATTACTCAGACTGATTAATTTGTTAATTAAAAGAGTTAACTAAAGAGTTGACCGCAGATAGATTTTTTTTTTTTTATAATTTAATCTGCAGAACTGTATTTTTATATGTAAAATAAAATCAGCCAATAGAAGGTCTGCATTTTCTCCTCGCAGACCAATCATAAGGAGGCAGGACATAAACAGTTGAAGGTATTCCCTGCTTCAGCTGAAGGTCTTGAGTAAGTTTAACCAATGGGAATGTCAAAGATCTGCCCTGTTTTTGCAGCTGTCCAATCATTAGTGAGCAGAGAGGGGACATAAATATGCTAGGGAAGCAAAGAATAGCTGAATTTCGCACAATATTGCTTACTATGGAACATCAAAGTAATATTTCGAATAACTTTTTACAAATAAAAAAATGTCATCAGACAACGGCGTTGGTAAGGAATCAATTTTCAAGCAGAACTTTCTCAGAAAAAATTGGAGATTGTTTAAAAAAGGAACGATATACCACAAATACCCGAACCGACACAGGAAGGGGAGGGACATACTCGCCACTTCAAACATTTAAATTATCTGTGGCTTATCAGCAGCTGTCAATTAAAAAAATATATACTGCTGGAACTGTGTTTTGTTCAGTACAGTAAAGAGATATGGAACAGCACTGGCTACAGCATTGTAAGGATATCTAATGAAATCAACACAAAAACATGAGTATTCCCAAAGTCAATTACAAACCACTGTAACACTCAAAACCTTTGGATGAGCAGAAGTGCAGGGATACGAGACATCACAATGAGCAAGCAAGAACTGGCTTTCAGAGGGCACGATGAAGGCACCCATTCCTCAAATAGAGGTAGTTATGTGGAATTACTTTCTCTGATACTTTCTATGACAGCATGTTAAGCAATCACTTGTCAATAGCCACAGTATTCTCGGGTACCTCTAACAAGATTCAGAATGACTTGTTAAAATCTTCGGTGTCTCAGGTTTTGCTAGATGCAATAAAAAGGAGAAGCACAGGAAGCCAAGTACGTAGCTATAATGGGAAATGCAGGTATGTGAGTGACAGCGGCCTGAATGAACAGTTGTTCTGTGAAAATTTGTTACATTTACTAAAAAAGTAAAATAATAAAAATGCTTTTAAAACACCAAATTCCCACTTTTTTATTTTTTATTCTGTTAATTTAGACAGCTGCTATAAGATCATTACTTTTATTAAAAATGTGGATGGATTAATCTACCAATTAATCAACTATTGGCCTTAAATTAAGCGATCAAAAATTGTAATCAAATGACAGCCCTAATAAATATACTATCGGCTGAGCATTTTATAAATAATACAAAATAAATACGCCACCACCACCTTACAACCCTATGGAACCCCTTCCATAACACAGTCAATGTGAGGTACAGGGAAACCAAGTCTGTTATGCAGAATGGAGACTGTTCCTATCAACAAAGCACCTGCCCACTGATTATCTTTAGATCAGCCCATAGAATCTGTCAGTAGTGCCCAAGCAAAGGGCTTTAAAAATACAAATGAATGGTAATTAACCAATCCTCACCATTAAGCAGGAATCTGTGTTTGTAACAAAGCAAGAAGGGCCGGCAGACATGGCAATAGAAGGAGGCGTATGAATCTTAAGACCTTGCAGACCTAATGAACAACAGATACCAGATTCCAAATAACAGCAAGCTTTAATGAATTCATTTTTCCATTTAAAATCATCATAAGTTTATTTTATGTGCAGGGATATATACAATATCTTCCTAAATAGTATCTTAAAAAACAAAGTAAAAAAGGCAACATGTTGCAGTAAAGAGAGCAACCAGATCAGTGTCACTATCAGGTCACCTGTCTGAATTCCTTCACTGCAGAGCACAGTGATCCTCCAAGAATCCCACTCTCACTGCCTCCTTCCAACAGCAGAGTGTGTGGGGGATGGGGGGATTATTACATTTAAAGATCACAATATGGGTTGCTGTCCTTTAATCCTACAGTACTCTCAAACTCTACCTGTAATCCCCCTGCTTACTGGGTTGAATCATTTGTGTATGAACAAGAGAGGGGATGAAGAGCGAGGTGTTTCTTTGAAAAGCACCTGCTTTAATTTGACACAAAGGGGCAGAGATGCCTTGAAGTAACTAGTGAGCTCAGTCCTTAGTGCACACTGTCTGGCTGTCCTAGCCTCCATGCAGTGTAGAGATGAAAACCACGTTGTCCTGGTCTTCAAGCATGTAGTCCAGTTCGCCCTACAGTAGTAACAGAAAATATGGTTAATATGATGGATTTCTTGATTCTCATGAGCAATAATATGTTTGTAAATGCACTAGAATAAATGCCCTGGAAAAGGCGAGTCAGCAGTTGCTTGGTATGTTATCCAACAACCAAGAATATCCACAGGCAATACTTTAAAATCAGTTTACATCTTAATACTGCATAATGGAATGGACTAGTTTACTTTTATATCGATTTTGGCTGTCAGGGTGCAAGTCAGGGGTCAAGCTCTTCTAATGTTCTTCCAGATGATAGTCACAGCAGTGGAAACAGACTGATCTTTGCAAGGTGGAGGCATGTTCCACAGCATCAACAACATGCACAGAGCAGCTCTATCTGCAATATCAATTTGGATTTGCTTCACTTTCCTATTTTGTCTTGGCATCTGCGATGGATCTCAACAGAGTATATTACACACATGCAAAATAACTCAGACTCGCTTCCAGTAGTTACTGAATGCAAACGAAAGCACAAGACAGAGAAGGAGGTGTATAAAAACAATGTCTTTGACAGGGTAAACACAATTTGTGTAAAATTGCTAATTTCTGTGAGTTCCACTGGAGACAAATGTGAAGAAGCATGTGAAGAAGCTAACCTGCATGAAACTGCAGCGTGGGAAACAGCATGTAGCATGTGAAACAGAAAGAATATCACAAAGGGAAAGATGTGTTTGTACACGATTACTATAAAAAGCTTACACCCTGAAAAGACTTTTCAAAGAGTCAGGGATTACTATTAAATATTGAGGCACATAGTCAAAGCTTTCTGAGGAAACCAACACTGGACCTATGCTTGACTAGCATGTGCTATCAGATCACTAACATTCACAAAACAGTGCTTCCACACACCTTCAAAGCAGTAATGAAACAAAAAACAACATTTCTGTATGAGAATCAATCTCATATTTCAACTACTCACAGATTGACTGTAACAGGACTAAAGTCTTTCACCAACCAGGGCATCTGAAATGATAATTAAATGTGAACTGTGCAGTACTAGGGCAGGTAGACATGCACAAGTGATACTAACCATGAGCTCCCAGTCTGCATCATTGATCAGCACGAGAATGCCAGGTCTCCTGAAAAACACGAGCACGCTGTACATCAGCACCATCATCTCTCAATCCAATATCAAGGCACTGGGGATATTACATGGCACTGGTACACGCTTTATAGAAATAAAACAAAGCGATAATACTAATATAGTAAACATCAGCAATTCAAATGTACTAACAAAAGAAACCCAATATATTTCCGTCGAATTTCTATGCAATAAAGAACCCATCAAACCATGACACATGATGCTATTCAATAACAAGCACGGTGATACACTCTGTGTTGCATCAGCCTAGGTGTCCTTATTTGGACCAATACCTCTTTTGTCACAGAAGGCTAAACAATTAAAAAATGTTATAAACAGACCCCAAGGAATTATATCCTAGCGCAAAACTGCACACGACTGTGGGAAATCCTAGTTTGGCAAGCATTACCTTGCTTTTCTAACTTCACCTAATGCGATATTCCCTTCCCAGTGTGGTCGTTTAGCACAGGGTAATTCCTGCTAATAAGGGTCTAATGCTTACAGTAATTACATTGGGGAGGGAGAAAGGGGCTGGTCACATAACCGTTGAAATATTATCAGCACTACTAATTTAGAGCTGGCCTAGCTAAAGAGGCAGAGAACAAGAACAAAAAATTGGATGACGATATCAGCTAATGATTGGAGCTGGAGGAAGTCCCATTTGATCTCCTGCAGGCTGTAATTGTCTCCATTTTAAACGAGATGGCACACTTGACAGCGTTGTGTGTCTGTGTTGAATGCTGAAGCCATTTCGTCAGCCTTCACAGTGCATGTGGTCTTCTTTTCATCCCTTTCTGCATTTGAATCTTTTAAAACCTGACAAACGGCTTCATATTTTAGATTTCGTGCTGCCGAATGATATGGTTTGAGAGGGGCGTGCGGGGGGAGTCAGTCAGGTGGACAGTGGAATTCCTGCAGCGCAGTGCTCCGGGCTGCTGCCTCTGCTTCCCCTGCTTCTGAAAAGGGAATCCCCTCTGTGATCAGACACAATCCGGGCCTCTCAGGAAAACCACCACTTAATCAGACACAAAACTCACACACAAGGCAAACACGCACACAAAGACAAACAGCTCAAGAGTCTCTACAGAACACACACAAACACAGAGGATACTGTGGCAGGGCGGAAGGCTGCATGGGTAAATAGTGTGGGGGGTGTTTTTTTTTTGTTTGTATATTTTGTTTGAATCTTTTGGCCAAAAAACAAACAAACAAGCGTACACAAACACTGCTGCCTGGCTGGGCAATTTGCCTTCAATGAACAGATACAAACAAAATGCAGTTTCATAGAGTTACACTACCTAACTCCCTCCCCCCCAAAGTATTTCTCCTGCTTTTATACCATGTGGCTGAGACTTAATGATCAATCATTCAATCAAGACCCAGCCCCATTCTGCACATGTATTCAGCAGGGATGGAATTAACCCCCCCCCCCCACTGTTTACCCGTGAAGGCTTCCACCCTTCCAATGCAAAAGCAGGGGATTAAAACACAAACATTCACTTCGTATTATTATTTTAATCTAACAATAATTAGCAAACCCATGCTGAAATCATCAAGTATATGGGGGTTTCCAGTAAAATATTGTCAGTAATCCCCACTTGATTTTTGTTGATTTTTCCTGGACTATTAAACGTTTTTAAGATGTGATTAAACCTGTTAAACAAGAACATGTCTATCTGGGTCACAGAGAGATAAACAGGAAATGAGTGGGGCAGTTACGAGAAAGTACAACTATGTAAAAAAATAAAACAGAAACCCAATTCTCCACTCTTAAAAATGGAGTACATTGCCCAGCATTCCCGGTGTGATTTAATACATTTCCATTGCAGACTACCGCCATGACAGAAGTTTTATTTAGTTTAGACCATTTCCTTCTGCCTGCGCTGACAAGGAGAAGGAGAGAGTATGCTACTTCATGGGCTGTGATATATAAAGAGGAAAATAGACAAGCAGGTAAATGCTATGATGAATGGATAAGATAATCATGAACCTGAATGTGCACAGAATGCAACTTTCCAGAGTAAGCTATAGATGAAGGGGAGGTCTGTCTCTCAGCCTTGCATTTTACCAAGCAGAATGGGGCGATGGATTTCAATGTAAACCCCTTTTTTAATCATGGGGGTCTCCACACTGCATATTTTTTCTTTGTTTTGTTTTTTTTCTGCAGAGATAACAGAACCTATGGCATGTTTTTTTAAAGATGTGCTAAATAATGGACATTTGGCCACTTTTATCAACACACTCACTGACCATATTTTATGAAAGGCTTTTTTTTATCCCGTGCAGAATGTGCACTAGCGAAAAGCAAACTATATATAAAACACTTACACTGTGTCACCCTGGATAAACAGTTCTGGTCTTTCTTTCAGTAGGTTAGTTTTAATCCAAGCCAGTAGCTGCTTCACGTTCCCTAAAAAATACAAGTATTATTATAATTAACAAGAAAAACAACAGTACAGAAATTCTACTATTAACAAGACATGGCAGTAGACACATATCCCCCTTCCACATACTGCATACCAGTACCATCTAAGAAATGCAGCATCACCTCCATGACCTACACCCCAGTATATGAAACAGAAGGGTCCATTAAATTAACATACATCCCACAGCATTTTACACTTTTTAAAAGATGCAACCGTACCACTTTGAGTTTGCCCAATCTTGGTAACTTAGAAAGACAGTACTTGCACGGGAGAACACCTTGGATTACCAATACTGCAGGTACCTTACATTAGCCTTTTAAAGACATGCCACACTTGTGAGATTTGCCTGCATTGTTAAACAAACAAATGTTTATGCACACACAGGCTCAACTAAATCAGACGAGCGATTTCCAATACAATGCCTTTACTAGCTAAGCCAATGCATAATCTCATCAAAACTGGACAAATAGTTTCCAAGTATCAAGACCAGAACTGATCTTACAAATGGCCATGGTAAGTTTCATTAAAATTGGATGAGTGATTCTTATAATAGCGTGCTTCTGAGTGTGTTTGTGTGTTGTAAATAAGAAGTTATATTTAGAATTATTTGTACAGGAGATTGCAGTGCCTAACCTGTTGTATTAATCAATTTTGCAGCTCATGGAAAGTGCTGGACTAGCAGCAGTGGAGACTACAGTCCTCTCCATCAACAGGGCTGTGGTGGCAATGTGAGCGTCCCCACATCCCAGCAAACATTTTGAATGTTAACTGTATGTTTGTATTATACAGTCGAGAAGATGGAATACCTGTTATATTTGGTGCTATACAGAATACACAATCACCACCCCAAACCACCAGAAGAATACAAACACGAATCAGATGTTTTATTTGTTATGAGCAGTAATAAACTGCTACCATCATCGTAACATTTAATTGTGGCAGCTGATTATTTTCTGGCAGTTAGTTCTGCCATCTGCTTTGTATTTTACATGTATTACAGGTTTACTTGTTTTTTATATGTATGTGACAGGATGGCTTGGTGCGTGACATCAGACCAGACCAGGAAATACTCACGGCACAAGTACTGTGGGGTGAGATGCAAATGCACTCGTTTTTATTAAATTGAACACAAAACACTAAACACAAAACAAAAGGCAGCTTGAACAAAACAAACAGTAAACTGACAAATAAAACAAATATTTGCTGGAATGCAGCCAGCCGGATAACAATCGTTTTACCTTACTGTGCGATCTCTCTCTCTCTCTCTCGTTCCTCTTAACTCGGACAGCCAGCTGTTTATATTGATGCGGCTGTCCTCAAATTTGCAAACAATTAGCCAATTTGAAAAAAGCCACATTCCACACAAGTTTTTCTGACAGGGAAGGTTTTTAACTCCTTCCCTGCCAAACAAAATAACAATAATAATAAAACAAGTTATTCACTCAATACATTTAAATTAATAAATAAATAACAACAACAACACTACAAGTAAACATAGGGGCGGCTGTACCCTGAGACATGTATTATTTGGTTGCTT
Organism: Polyodon spathula; assembly: GCF_017654505.1. Lineage (NCBI taxonomy): Eukaryota > Metazoa > Chordata > Actinopteri > Acipenseriformes > Polyodontidae > Polyodon > Polyodon spathula. The sequence continues at coordinate 1,553,729 of NC_054585.1, forward strand.
TTTTCGGGTGTTTTTTTAGATGCATTATTGGGTGCTTGTTTCGGTTCTTGTTTCTTCGCTTTCGTTTTTCACATGTTGCTGTTTGGTCTTCACTATACTTCAAGGTGTAATAGACACTAAACTAATTCTATAGATCTTACCTGCTCTGCATGTCCATTCACTTAGTAGGTCTCATTTAAACAGTTTGACAGAAATCCATGTAACAGCCATATACCCGAAAACAAGTTCTGCAGATAGAACTGTCTTCCAAAGGCTATTGCAGCAGGCATTCTAACCTCGTATAGTAACATATATTTTGTAAAATGAAAATCCAAAATTATGTTCTCTCTTAACCCTGCATGTGAGATCAACACAGCAAATGGAAGTGCCCACAAGATCAGATTTATGCAATTATTTAGAAACATAGGCTTAAAAAGATTTTATGTTCAAGGAGGTTGCTACCTTAGAAGTCTGTGTTCAAAATAACAGCCATACACAGCCAGCATATTTCAGGAAAGGGGGTCACATCGAACCTCAGGGAGCCGTAAAACTTGAATGCCATAGAAAACGATGAAACTACTGAAGTATGTGGTAACCAAAGCAGGACAATTCACGATACATTGGAATTGATAGTTCTGTGATTTTTCCTAAATACCACAACAACAAAGAATGAAATAAAGGAACAAAATGTACTCATCGATGCATTGCTTAATGCATGCACAATACAAATGTTCTACTTAAATTCATTGTGCCACCATCTTCTGGTCAAAATTCATTCAAAAATGTTTTGCAATACATTGATGTATGACAAATGACCATATATAATGTAATCAACTTCTTCCACGTACCAGGTAATGCCATCACCAGTGTAACGATTTTGTATGCATGCGCGAGTCTGCCAGTCTGCTGAGAGCTGACACTGGTTTTGCGAGTGCTTCTATGCATATATCACCTGACACTATATAGACACAACTTCTATACGTGTCTGTGTGCGAGTGTCAACCAGCACGCCATCTGAGCCAGAACTATACACAGCTTCTGTGTGTGTGCGTCAGCACTGTACACAGCCTTGCACTGGAAGACAAGAGTGAGGCTGTAACTGCGGCTGCTCCCCCACCCTGTGCCTGCCAGTTCCAGCCAGTTTGTTCCTCTGTACTGTGGACAGAGACGAGAATGGCAAGAGAGACAGAGAGAGAGAGAGAGAGAGAGAATATAGCAAGAGTATGAAAGAGAGAAAGTGTTGCGGCACACACCCTGTGCTGCCCTTCATACAATTGATTTCTGTTCTCATGTGTGTGTGCGTTTATGGTGCAGGCCGGGGGGTTGCAGAACATCTGGCTGTTTTCTGGCCTCTGCTGTCCAGAATTCGAAAAACTAAAACAAGAAGGGGGGGGTCCTGCTCCCTTTTGGAAAATGCAGATTCAGTTTTAATAGAAAATAAGTCCACACTGAACATTACCCTAACTCAGGCTGTAGCCAGTATTATGGGTGACTACCCTTTACATGTGTCCTTTAACACTGGTTTAGGCATACCTTCTACTGTCAAGCCGTTATTGTTTGTTACTGGTCATTATTTGATTTTTTTTTAAATACAGAATTGAAATCAGACCATAGTTCAATATAGTATGGATACTGCAAATATCTGAATCATTTCTGGTGCTATAGATTTACACAATGCTGTTTCATTACAATCTTTCTTTACCACCTAAAGGAACACAATCAGAACTGAAATAGGTGGTCCAACTTTCAATGTGATTAATAATATTGCTTATTAAAATCTTTGTCTATTTATTTATTTATTAAGGATACACTTATTTATTCAGGGATACCAATATATTAAGTGACTGAGTGGTTTGGTTTGATTAGGGTTACATGGGCAACAAATCCTTCCCCCAAAGAAAAGGAAATGCTACAGAGGTTTTATTTTAACTTACATTTTTGCCCAAGTGAATAATTTATGAACCCACCCTACACACAAGTATGTTATCTAGCCTTCCTATTCTTTACCACCACAGACGGCTTAAAAAACAGCCCATCAACACGACAATGATCAGGAGACGAGTGGAAATGCTACAAATGAAAAGGTGTTTCAAGTTACTTGGGATTTAAATAGTGAAGTGTTTTTTTTTTGTTTTTTGTTTTTTTTTAAAACAGCAAAAATGTGTTTGGGTTGTTTAAAGTTTAATTTTCCACAGGGAACATGTTATATATGGGAACAATGCAGAATCTCAACAGAAATACAAATGTATGTATGTCTATTTGAAAAATGTAAAATTCCACTTGACAGTGAAGCTGTAGGCCAACAACAGTAACCTTGGGCCTTGCGGTAAATTCATCTATATGTTCTGTCTTAAAAAACAAAACACTGAATGTGCTGAACTAAGATTTCTTATTGCAACCACTCAAGAAGATTATTTTCTTCTGTTAAGGAAACGATTAGGTGAGAGAATCTAATAGGCTATCAACAAAGAGGGCGAGGAACCCAGCTCAGCATCTATCTACTGCTCTGCTGAACAATCTGGTGAACGGACAGTGCAGCTGTAATCAAAAAACGAGCATGTTCACAATACGATTACCCTTGCTCCCCTGTAATGGGTAGAGGACGTGCCTGCCGCAGTTAATTATCAGGGCATGGTTCATGTCTTCTAGTCTAAATGTCAGTACGAATCTGCAATTTAAATTGCTTTATTACTTCGAATAATACATGACAAATGGGGACATAATTTGGTCATGTGTGCAGGCTTTCAAAAACTTATTATTGTATTATCTAACTAAAACTGGATTTCTCTTTACACTCCTGACAGATTAGACAACATACGCTACAGGTTGCACAGAGGTGGCATTTTTAGAGTACTGATTACGAAAACAATCTATAAACCCTAATTAGCACTTATCCGTGATAACACTAGGTAGTCCATGATTAGTGCATATAGTTTCAGTGAATTAAATGGGATATTATATATTATACATATTTATATAGGACAGTAAGCAAGAGTACGTATAATTTAATACTCTGAGTGGTTATCTAACATACACTGCAGTGTTGAGAGAGTTAATCATTACACTACAGTATAACTTTATATTCTGTTAATATAATGCAATACTTATGGCCCTGACAATGCAGCTTGGAGGAAGAGCTGAAATGTCCCGGAAGTTGTTCCTTGTAACACTGAAGACAGCATGAATAATCCCCCTGGTAATCCAGACAGTGCTAATTCTCCAGGGACCAAGGACATCATTTTCACTTAGAAATCTCTCTCTTTCTGGAGACAAGGAGAGCTGTTAACAAAGAACCCCGTGTTGCACTGCACCCAGAATACTGGATATTTAAAGAGACACAGAGGAGGGGCTTCGAAATGCGCTAGAAAACACAGAATTGCCCATCTGTTTATAAATATGAAGACTTTACGGATTGATATGCTTTGATTCCAAAACTGAAAGTGGTCAATTAGGACGGGAGGGGTGTGTGTGTTTAGAGAAAGTGGGAGTGCATTCTAGATCCGCTCATATTCCCTAGACGGGGCTTGTGCAGATTTTAAAAAGGAGCTTTGCATTTAAGACAGACCTAAACCAGGTTTTAAGGCCACCCTTTAAAAAATAAAAAAATAAAAAAATAAAATAGTGGTTATATTAAACAGTGTGCTTGTATGACGACAATGTTTTCTGTACTGATAAAGTTTGTTATTTTTTAATACAAATAATATGTATTAATATATGTATATATTAATAAAAGGATCCAGTTACAATACACAGTTAAACAGAAAGGAAAACCAGGCTGCTGCCTTAGCGCTGCTGGCTGAGAAGTTGTTCAAGTATTTTAGCTGGGACTTTTTAATGCATTGAAGTGTGTGCTTTACAACATGTCTGATTTTTTTTTTTTTTTTTTTTTTTTTTACAATCTATTATAGTCCCAAAACATTATTTCTAAGCATAGTGGTGGTACAATGTACTGTCAACATGGCTAATCCTCTATTAATAGAACATGTGAACTATTGAAAGTTTTTTGTGGTTAAGATGGAATCCTTTACAAGCAGATATTGTTTTTCAATAATAAAGAGTAAAATGCTGACGGCTAACACCAAGGTGAAACTTAGAGACAACACAGTTTAAAAAGAAATAAACCCTCCTAACCCTTTAACAGAGACTCCTCAATTAAGAAAACGTGATTTAACAATTTCTATGATACAGCGCTACAAGAGGCCGTTTCTTTCCTTCATTAATTTTTTAAAATATGATTGCATTCCCTATAGCTACAGTGTTTACAACAGCTTAGAATGAGTCTTACAGCACAGTTTCAAAGACTGAAGAGTATGCTGGGGCACACAAGGTTGTTTTACTATTAATATTATTGCTGGGTGTTTTCTTGAGATTGGGAAACTGATTCTTTTTTCTGGAAGGGCGGTGGAGGGGATACTGTCATTAATCATAAAGAGGTTTGGAATAAAGATCATGGCTTTCTCCTTGTTGATTATTCGTGCAGCCCCTCTCCATGTCTCCCCATCTGACCTGGATGCTGAGCGCCACACACCAATAGTCTGTCATTTGTCACTGACCATTCTGTCCACAAATCGGCCAAGGTCATACTCTCAGGCCGAGTCCCTCAATACCCCCTCCCACATTCCTCATAGCGGTCACCTATTGTGGCCAGGTTGCTGTGGAGACGTCATCACTACAGCAGAGGCAACCCTTTGTTCTGCACTCGGGTTTGGGATGGTGGGAGGGAGGGGGCAGGAGGTAAAATGTCAACTAATCCCTTTCACCCTCCCGTTCCCACCAGGTTACAAGGGTAGAGGTTACAAAGAATGGACTTCTAGCACATTGTGGATCTAAAAAAGCACTCATTCTATAACCTTCTGGTTAAGATGCTCTCTTTGTAGCAACTGGCTAAATATTTCAATATATTACTTTAGCTAAATACCTTTTACTATGAGACTTTTTTTGCCTTGCCTATTAGAATAGAAAACATGAAATAAATAAGCAAAAAGCAGAGGCCAACTAGCATTGTTTTACATTTTTAATCAATATGTAAAAGAAATACAAGATACCAAGTCATGCTGGTTGGGCAAAACACTGGTAATATTTTACATCTACACCAGCCAGATATAGTCACCCCTTGTAAATGTGTACAGTATTTTGCATTCAAAGTATTTGGGATTTATCCTTACCACAGCAACTACTACCATGACACAAGCATATACCCTTACTACAACATGAGGCAAAGTCCACTTCAGATCCCACTCTCTCAGTTCATAAAAAAATGACTTGTTTCTTAGTCATGTGAAAGGCCACGGTTATAGGCACTACCCATTAGTGTCTAAGATATGCACTGGGGATTGTTCATTAAAGTAGATATCTGGATGTGGAATTTTACATAAATTGTTTGCCCACATGCAGGACAGTCTTCAGATAAATGATTTGTCCACACCAGGGTTGGCTGATTTAAATCAAGTAGATTTAAATCAATGATTTAAACTGCAATTTAACAATCACTTGATTTTTTTTATTTTTTAAATCATTTATTTATTTATTTTTTTCTTGTACTACCTATTTTATATAGTTTCTCAAGGAAAATACATGAAGTATGTTTAAAAACCTTTCATTAAAACACAAACATCTTAAACCGGACTTCAAAATTTATAATAAGACCTAATTTTAAATTTAAATTAAGATTAACTTTAATATTGAATTAAGATTCTAGAGTCTCTTATATTATGTCTCCTGATAGGTGTTAATACAAAAACCAAATAGGTCTGCTACGCGATTCCTAGAAAGACCCTTTTAGTGTGGGTCATGTCATATCTAATATATATAAATAAATAAATAAATATATATATATATATATATATATATATATATATATATATATATATATATATATATATATATATATATATATATATATATATATATATATATATATATATATATATATATATATATATATACACACACACATACATACATACATATATATCTATACACACACTGCTTTGCTCCATCCTAACTACTGTGCTGGTCGGCACACCTTTTTTGACCACAAAGTTCTCTTCAGCAGCTGGCTTGTGCTTCTTCAGCCTGGCTGCATATGGCTGCTTCTCCGTCAGCCTCAACTGCAGGGTTTCCCTTTCCTTTATGCAAGCTTTAATCAGCCTCAGGTGCTTATTTCCTGCAGTCCCGTGGCATTCTGGGAAATGCAGTCCTTGTTTTCTCCCTGACTACTTTTTTCCTCTTCCTCCCCCTACTCTGCCACACACACATTTTTATTATATTTATATTTATATACACACACACACACACACACTGCTGTGCAAAAGTCTTACACAGGTTGCATTTTTATACTGTGATACACTATGAGCATCAACAATTTACTCAAAGCCTCCACTAGTGTTTTCTACTATTATAACAACCTTGCCTTGCACAAAGAAGGAAAAACATTGAGTGAAATAGCTTGCATCTCTCGATTTTCAAGGTGTGGTATCTGAAGCACAATCAGACAAGTGCAGAGAAACATCATCTGTAATTGACAAACCCAGGACTGGAAGACCAATGAAGCTGACTAACAAGGATGACCAATACTTGAGGATAATATCCTTAAGGAATAGAAAGAAGACAACCGTTGAATTGACAACAGAACTGGCAAAAGGCACAGGTGTCGTTGTCCATCAACATGAACAGTATAAAGGTCACTCTTAAAAAGTAGAACTTAAAGGATGTGTTGCAGTAAGAATACCTCTGTTAAGAAAGGGGAACAAGACTAAAAGGCTAACATATGCACAAGAACACAGAAATTGGACTATGGAACAACGGTCAAAGGTGCGCTGGACTGTTGATGGATAGACAAAGACACGTATGCCTTCTGTCAGTTCTGTTAATTCAATGCTTGTCTTTAATTCAACAATGATGAATGATGTAATAATAATAATGGCAGTGATGAAACTCCAGAAAGTCTTTTTAGAAGGCAAAATAAATTATAGATCACATTTAGAGGATGCCACAAGGATACCTAATTTGTTTAATTTATGTATTCATTTAAGACTGAGTAATTTGGTTTGGTATGTAACTATTCACAAACCACCATTTGCTTTTCGACTTTCAGGGCTTTATTAATTCATGATTTACACAACATAAGTTACCAAACTTTTAACATCAGACTCACACTGTCTGGAGTTCAAAGACACATTATTGAATTAAATCCTACAAAAAAGATCAGAAGGGCTGCCAGACTTATTTCTTTTGTACTCTAGTTCATCTAGACTTGCAAGAAGGCTAAGCTTTACAAATAACGCATACCGACTTTACTCTTGTACGTTAAAGTGAGAAACAATGATTAGAAATGTATGCTTATTTCTTATTAGCATTAGCAACATTCAGTTATTTTTGTTGTTTTTTACTTTAATGCAGCTTATTCTCTAAATACAACGCTTCATTTCCTGTGCTGTAATGTTAGGTACCAGGAGTCAGCAGTTTACTTTGAACCTAGCAAGCAAAGAACCAAAATATCTGCAGCACATCAGAGGGGCCGCACAGGTCCACTAACACAGCAGTAAATACCAAATCACAGCTATCACTGTAATTAAAGAAAACCACCATAACCTATAACGTGGAGGACAGAATTTTCAATTAAACAGAGGTGGCGTTTGTGATGTCAGGAACATCCATTATATATATAGGCAAGTAAACAATAATACATCTTTTTTATTTAGGTGTGTCCAATTATTATTTTCCCTTGATTTTCTCCCAATTTGGAATGCCCAATCGTTTCTTCCCACATGGCTCAGGAGACCCAAAGATTCAGTAGGTGTCCTCCCATGATAAAAGCCAGCTTCCTTTTTAACCCAGGAACACGAGAGCGGATGTCAACGAGCTACCGACTTCTGGAGGACAAAGGCCAGCCCTGCAGGAGTTCACTGGGCGCCTGGCCAGCAGGGTTTGCTGTAGCGAGATGAGGAGAAACAGTCCCTGTCGGCTTTGGTTCCTTAACCCATGGAAGCGCCACTGCCAATGCAACTCTCCGTTCAGAGTCTCAGCGAAGACCCTCCTACTTCACACAGCCAGGAAGCAAACCTGCGCTGCATCACTCTGTTTTAATCAACTTGCTGGGAAATATGTTTGCAAAGGATTTTTTGCATCATACAGAAAATTGAGAATTCATAAAACCTCTCTGTATCCACTTAAATGTACTTTGTTTTTTCTCCAGGGCCTAAACATGCCTTCACACTACCTATAGAATAAAGGAAATGTAACAAGAAGAAATCGCTGGGAGGATTTTTTTGAGTCTTTGCTGGTGGAATAGGGGGGTCACAGTTCTTAGCTTGCCCTTGCAACAGTCCGAAATGATTGCTCACAAAAAGGATTTAATTCTTTGACACAATTGTCCCTGCAGCACCCCCAGCCCTACCTTTCCTCTGACCCCAGAGCTGCGTATAAAAGGCGCATCAGCAGTATCAGTGACTCCATTTACAAGTGAATACCCGGCCATAATGGAGCAGTTAGGAAAAGAATGGGGAGGCAGACGGGGGCTCACAGATGTTGGGAGGGAGTTGCAGCCTATTGTTTAATTGGCTGGAAATGGAGGGTGGGGGGGCTCAGCTTCTTTTTAACTACGATTTGCGACGGAGTTCTGAGATCGTCAAACAGTGGCTGTGTTGGGCTGTCACCGAAAGGAACAGCTGGCGCTGAGGAGCGTGTGAAAAGCATCTTAATGAGGTTAAAGAAGCAGAGGGAGGGAGGTTTGGAGTTTTTTTGTGTTATTTTCCTTGTATTGCATTACAGCACTCCCTTCCCTTTTCACTGCTGTATATAGAAATCCAGAAGTGAATCTTTCAAAGGGACACTCACCCTCCTTTCACACACCTACTTTAGCCTGAATTTACACAGGGAGACAATCAGAGCCTTTTTATTTTTGGTTCTGTATTTATAGATGCCAATTACGAGATAAGAATTTGTTCTAGATTACCTAAACAACTGGGATCAATAACAGGTATTTTTAAAACTATACCTAGCCTATTTAGGTAAAATAAAAATAAATAAATAAAATAAAAAAAGTTACACCTTAAAATCACTTTAGATTTAGAATGTATTGAAAAAGCTGCTTTTGTTCTGGTATTATAGGGCTGAATTTCAATAAGATGATTGTTTTACTGATTACTTTGGTAAAAGTATATAAAAAAAAAAAAAGATTAATTGTAATTAAACCTTTTGTACAATTGCATACACACTTAGTGGTGATTCCAGTGTTTTTTGACCAAGTAAAATCACTCAAATAAAACAGATCAAATGTATGTATCACTGGAGCAATTTGTCTACACAGAGGATCCATATTAATACAATTTTTATCATTAACAATTGAAGATCCATATTAATACAATTGAAAACAAAAAATTAACAAAGATACCTTATTATAATCAAATAAAGAGAGTTTAAGAGAGCAGGTTGATGAGCACATGTGTGTAAGCTGTGTGCAACATGCTGGCCAATGTGACTGGCTTCCTGAAAGCCTGTGTTTCATTTCACAGATGGTGTGGATCAGCTGAGGAACGCTTGGGATCACGGAAGGGTGATGCAAACTCCACAGCTAGAATAAACCTGAACACAGGAGGGTGATGCAAATTCCCAGGCTAGAATAAACCTGAACACAGGAGGGTGATGCAAACTCCCAGGCTAAAATAAACCTGAACACAGGAGGGTGATGCAAACTCCCAGGCTAGAATAAACCTGAGCTCAGGAGGGTGATGCAAACTCCCAGGCTAGAATAAACCTGAACTCAGGAGGGTGATGCAAAGGCTAGAATAAACACACAGGACCAGGAAATCAAACTCCATTACTTTATTTAGGCTTTCAGAACAAACCTCTTTGCCCCTTGCTTTGCAGCAGTCAGTTTAACAGGCTGCCATGTCAACTAAAGGTAAAGGGTTGGGTCAGAGAAAACTGGCTCACTATAGGCTATTTGGCCATGGCAGCTAGTTTCACAGATCTCGAGCAGCACTCATATTTTACTATATTAGCTAAGGTAACATTAGGTAACGTATGCTAGAGTCTGGTGCTTCCCAATGTTAGGTTGCTTAGTAGTATACAGAATCTGGCAGAAAACAAAAAATGGAAGGTGCTGCAGAATACTTTGGATGACTGTTGACAAACTAAACAGAAACAACATTGCCATTTATATTGTCAGTTGTTAGCATACCCAGGTTTTGCAAGATCTTTACCAGCTGTGACCTTTTTAAAACACCTTTTCAATCTGTGTAGTAATCAAAAGCCATACAGAGGATAATGTCTCTATTCGGACTGGAAAGAAGCCTTCATTTGTTAGTGAATGCTAAGTCTCTCCACACTGGTCAATATATCGTACTAGCTACCTATATTCTGTGTTTGGGTTATTGTGCACATTGATTGACACTTTACACAGTCAATGCTGCAGTCCCCTTGCAGGCGTAATCTTTCCCTACCAGTCAATATCCACAACCAACTTCCTTGAAGGAATCCAAGGCAGTTATCATTGAGGTTCAGTCACCTATGCAATCCATCTTATGCAAGTTTGATGGCCACTATAGACCGGTGCAGTTGCAAGCTGGGATACACATGCACCAACTAGTCAGCACACACTATGATGCCATTGTTTGTTACAAACACAAATACATCTTTCTCTCCATTTTATATTCAGATAATGAACTTACTTTTGTTGCTAAATAGCTCCCAATAAATTGTCTGCACCCTGTGCACTCCACTCGGCTGAGAATGGAATACTTACAGGGCTCAGACTGGCTTGGCAACTTCACATGGTAGTCCTTAACACCTCCAAACAGCAGTTCAGCTCCACCTCTGCAAGAGAAAGCATCAATTACATCACTACTAAAATTGGTAATGTCTTCACATTTCTATGCATCAAAGCATTAGAGAATGCAGAAGACAGCTTATGCCATCATGGATCACTTTTATAAAGCACTGCAATATGTAAATGTAATGCAGTCCTATATAACTATTTACACACTAATGCTTCACAAACAGGTCACCCCACATCTGATGTTCCTTGGGGGGTCTACCATCCATGCACTGACCAAACCAAATCTCTTGAGATCAAAGAAGATCTGATTCCAAGGTGGCATGGATTATAAAACACTCAATGGTTCTATATATAGTACTACTGAAAGAACCATATACAATTCTTTGATAGACGTTTTGACTAGAAGACTTTCTCAAGGTCTTTGTTGTATGGTTGTAGACTAAAATGATTACATCATGGCAAAGCACTGTGTATCCAACGTGTTGGGCCCATCCCATCTTCTCCCAAAGCTGTCCCTGACCTTTGGTGACAGTGATGCACAATGAATGCCTGGGTTCCACTTAACCCAACAGATCTCCATGACTGCTGGATTTCCACTGAACCCTCCCAGCTTGTGTGTGTCCATTTATCCCACATCAACATGCATTGGTCTGCATTTAGAGGTGACCTGGGGTCAGGGGCTGAGATCAATCCCCCTTTGCCAGCTATGCAATAATCTCCATTGAGGCACAAACGTGGGAGAGGAGGATGCTGGGATTAAGAGGAATAAAGAGCAAATAAAGACTGCATCGTAACTGCAGCCCGCAGCGAAAGCCCAATCCCTGGATTTCCATTAATGAACATGTTGAACGGTCGCTGCAGTAAAATCCTCTATGTGCGATTGCTTTACTGTGACATGGCTCATTCTAGCCAGGGTGGCTGGACCAACCACACAGTAAAGTGAATGGCTGTCTGAACAGCTTAGAAGTAATGGATCATTTTGTCATGCAAAACATAATCAAACCCTGGTATAATTATAGATGTAGGTATATAATGAAACAAACTTGTTTTGCTCTACAGTATATACCAACTATAATCAGTAACTTGTATACACAACAAATTTTACAAAATAGATATTGTTAAACAGAGAATCCATTGTGGGTTTAGGGGTTTGTTTTAACTATGCAAGGCTTCGTCAGAAATAGAATTTAAAATTAAACTGAAAAACAACAAAAACAATCTAATTTAATCAGTTAAACATTCTCATTGCCATACCCATAGTTTGGGTGTCGCAACTATACCTGAAGTCTTTAATATTTACCTTCCTGAAGTTTTTGTAACATTGCTATACATTATAGAATGTGTTTTTTCAAGCGAGAACATACTGTTGTAGGCCTATCCAATTCAATGGCTACAGGGTGTCTATTGAGAACCCCCATCGCCCCACAGATGCACATTAAGCCACAGCATGCAGCTGTTTGCTAAACTATCAATTATTAACACTCATAAGCTGTAAATTTAAACTGCTTACTATTAGTTACTGGAGAAATGTGGCTTCTAGAATGAACGAGTTGAAAGAACAAAGGGACAGCATAATCATTAAGAAAACATCCTGTTTCTATAACAAAAGACAACAGCATGCCATTGGTGCCTTCATCACAGGAGGTATGGGAGTCTGCTATGGATTTAGCCATGGCAGGGGTGAGGCTTAACTTCCTAAAGGGGTTAGAGCAAGTAAAATAGACATCAATTTAACCTGTTGTGCACTTTAATGTGCTATATTTGTAGCTCTCATGTCCAGTTTTAATAGGAACACAGGCTTTAGCAATCATGCATTTTTATTTAAAAACAGAATGTGTATCTCCTATAACCATAATAAGACAGCACAGTTTGTATGCTTTGTTTTAGGTAGCAGTGCACTTCCTAGGTCATTTTGCTCAGACAGTATAATTGTCCTCATCCCTTCAACGCCTTCTTTCCTGTCATTAACCAACCGGCTGGTTCCCCTAATAACTAACACACCTTGATCCAGAGCACACTGAAGGTGAAATGACCCGAGATGTGAAACAGTAACACACTACAAAAAGTAAGCCATGCAAACTGGGAGCTTCCTAGCATGGTGGAAACTAGAACTTACTCAAATGGAAATACTGAAATACATGTTAGCTAAAACAGGTGCTTCTGTCTTATTTGACACAAAAGAGCTACATGGAATCGCATGACGGGCAAGACATAGAATTATTTCATAAGACTTACTTGACTCTTCAGTCATAAGCTTTTGAAATTAAATTTTATTAAAATAAATTAAAACAGGACCATAAACATGAGAATTACTGATGTGAAATTGACTTTTTTTTTTTTTTTAAAATCATTTCAAAAATGGTTCACCTGGATATCTTCAAGGGATCAACTATCTATTTATAAGTCAGTCCTGGGTATGAAAGTCCCTGGTACTACTGGTATAAATGCCTTCTTGCCCTTTCATGGACTCATTTAAAATTCAATATCCAAATAATTTTAATACTGTATTTAAAGAAGGGATTAGGCTAACACTTAAATGATCACTTTAAATCCATCAAGGGATAGACCCTAGTAATAGTCCAATAAACAATAGAGAATACACAAGGACAGTTCCTCCCCGTTTTGCAGAATCTCTTCAAAGGGGGGGGGGGGGATGGACCTCCCTCAATCTTCTTTAACCCTACTTTTCTGTAACAAAGCCTTGTAAAATAACAGGTTTGCCCTTTAACTGCAGGGGGTGGGGGTTTAATAGAACATGCTGAGGAATCCTAAAGATCCCTCCCCGCACACTTAAGCTGCTGTCGTTTGCTGTGATGTACTGGGTTTAATTAGTAAAAGTGAAAGCTCTCTCTCAGGCAGCATGGATTTCTAAAGAATGCTAAAGTTTTGGAATAGCAATCAGGACAATCCTGGCTTTCACTTGTGTGCACAACAAGCACTCCTCAGATTAGCGCGGCTAGTGGTATTACTAGCAGTAGTCCTAGTATTACAGTCATTCCAGCTCAAGTGCTCCACGTTCGGGGTAGGTGTTTCCTCCATTTGTGGTTGATGGTATATACCTAGCTTACATGTGCACTGTGCATGGGCAGGCGTCGTGTGCATACAAAACAGAAGCTGTATGCCCAATTTGATGGACTATTTATTTGATACAAGGGGTCGAGTAACCCTTGTCGTGGAAGTATTAGTCGTCTTAGTAGTACAGTATGTGTACTCTGAGTTTACTTCAGAATCTTTTGATCAGATTAGAATTTCACCACTGTGATCCCAAGGGAATTGCATAACGTTTAGAACTTGAAAATAATAATATTCAGATTCTAAAAGAACACAAACTTGCCCTACTCCCAAACATTTAGTTATAAATTCTGATCAACCTAGGCTCTCATTTACCCAAATAACCCTCATGGGACAGTATTTAATGCTGATAATGCATTTGATTAACTTCTGGGTGGCAGGACAGTATAAACCACCTTCTGTGATAGTGAAGGGTGTGGTATTACTGTCCCTAGAGCAAAAAACTATATAGCAACATTATAAGGCCATGAAAACATCACAACTTCTCCCTGAATTTGTTTAGTTAAAACAACACTCAGTTATGTTTCATGGACCACTGTATAACAGAGATATAATGTGGTGTTGTGTCATGGTTGGACATACACTAACATATGTAGCACACACTTTTGTGTAAACACAGTGTCACTCACATTCTGATCTGGTGTGCATGTGTGATCCCTGATTTCACACAGTAAAGGTGACAAGTCAGATTCAGTTACATAGTAGTGAATTAAGCAGGTTTAGTCCACTTGATTAGACTAATTTAGTACACCTGACCTCCATATCCTGATTGCAGTGTACCAGAAGTTAATCATCACAGGTAGATCAGCTGCTAAATCACATTAAACAAGATCCCGATTACAGCAGCGTACCAAATCAGATCGGTGATGATCCTGTTCAAGTGGATTAAATTCAGTACTGTGAAGGTTAGACTAACTCGGTACGCTTGCTCTTCCCAAGCATTTTCCCTCTGAAATGACTACACGTGAAAACTTTATTGTGTACATTTCTTCTGTCCGTCACGTTCGGCAGAAAATAAAGTCTTGCACAATATTTTTTTTTTTTTTACTTAAAAATGTCTGATGTAACAAAAATGTGTTTCTTTTTGTACAGGGGTCCTTTATATAGGCCCTATGTATGGGACACTGATTGCCTCATATCGGATTTGTAAAGAAGGATTTATACAGCTATGGACAAATGCTCTGCATCACCTAGAATTTATATTAAATAAATAAATAAATAAATATGAACATAATTTAGACATTTCATTTATCATGTAATCGAAGAAATTACATCACAAAAGTCTACCGGAATACATAATTAACAGTAGTACAGTGTTTCATGTTTGATTTCTAAATGTCACATTTTTCAATTTGTCAGTTCTTTGTTAAGTATATTAAACTTCAAAACGGTATCTAATTTAATATATTAATGTAACATTATTCAGCAGGTTTTTTTCGACTTTATGAAGCAACGTGTGTTAATTCTACAGGGCGATTCAAAACTGTTGGGCGAGGCTGTAGGCGAGTCTTCATATCGGTCGAACACTAACTTGTTCCGATCAGTTAAATCAATTACCGGGATCATCTGTTTGGTGCGCTGCAATCAGGTTTTTCTAGTCTGTATTTCAGTCCAATTGATCATATGGACTGAATCACTGGCACAGTGGACTCTCAATATTTACCTTTAAAAGTATGACGGTGTTAATTATATACAGTTATTTTAACGTCTTCAGAGTCGCTACAGATTAAATGAATTGAAGAAAATGTCCCCTTTCTCCATCTGGAAGCCCTAGACACATACTTATTTGTAACGCAAACGTAGCAATGTTGTTCCAGAATCCATGTATTTTCTTTCCATATATATTTCAATTATTTTAAAACTGTACTAATCAATTCGATTTTTGTTTCCTTGTTTTAAAGAGAGACCACTAAGAACTCTCTCCTGAACCAGAACCAAAACGTGATGTAGAATTCAATTTGATATCGGCTGTAAGGATACTTTCTTATTTTATATCAACAGATTTCATTAACTTGCATCTCGAAAGTCCTATTCGCTGTCAGCAAGCATCCGCGAGTTCCCTGAAAACATCTCTATAGCGGTAACTACACGTGCAACAAAACAACAAACTATAGTTTCCTGTCGAGTTTTCTAAGGAAACGAAGACATCATTAATCAAAAGGGATCTTTTTGTGAAAAAAATATTTGCTCACCCGAACTCCAGGTGCAAGTCTATGGGCGCAGCCATGTTTGTTCGGTATCCAGGCGACTTCCTCACACACCAACATTGGAAACGAGGCTCCCCTTCCGTCTCCTGACAAGATGTCATTCCTCTGCGCAGAGGCTCGGGTGTTTAAATTTAAAGCGCCAGTGTCCCACAATGGAATGTAATTTTAAAACAGGTATGACTCACCCCTCTCTTGGTATGAACGTCAGACTAAAATCGTCCACCCTATTACGGTGTTCTGTGTATTCCTTCTAGAAGGAAGTTGCCTTGTTGACAGACCACTTTGTTTACATTCCCTATAATTGTGTTAGCTGTAGGGACACTTACCTTAAACCTGACGTTATACCCCTCTGTTATATTCCTGTTAGCACTTGCTGGAGCAAGAGCATATACAACTTCTGTTATAACTCACAATTAGAATAATTCATAAATAAGGGATTTCAAAATGGTATTTTTGTATAATGATAACATTTTAAGGTGACCATATGGCTCTGTGTTCACAGAAACATCTTGGGATAGATCAGGCCTTTCAACTCACAACCCAATGCATGCTGGTAAGTGTAGTCCTGCTTCTCTTAAAGGCAGGAATGACATCTGAGACAGGTGCAACGTTGTCAGTTGGTGTTGTTTGGTACTTCTTGAAAAAAGGCAGCGGCACCATAATTAAAAATGTTCTAAATACCTTTTAGTTTATGGAAAACTACCTCCCCTCTCCTTCAACATTCCTCTCTTTCCTCTCCCTCTGTCACTATCCTTCAACCCCCTCCTTCCTTTCTCCCCCCGTCTTTTTCAAATGCATTCCTCTCCCTCTCTCCTAGCCCGGCGTGAGTGTTTTCTTGAGCGCTTTTTGAATTGCAAATCTCTGGCCTTCTGTCGGGATGGAGCATACAGCGCCTCTGCCCTTTGCAGGCGTCCATTCATGTGGTAATAGGGTGTCAAGGCAAGATCAGTGAGCGTCCGACCCCGGGGGCACTGCCCGGGTTAAACTCAATGAAAATAAAGGATTAGCCGGGCCCCCAAAGCCACGGCCGACAGAATGGCACGCAGGAAGCCCCCCTACCCGATGGAGCCACTTGCTCGTCGTCGGAGAATTGTGTTTAAATTAAAAGTGCAGTTAAACGGTAGCAATAATAGAAGGTGCGAGGGGGATGGTAACAGAGTTTAGGAGTTTAGAGTTCACACAGCAGCCAGCTTTTACAAGCTTGTTTCCTTGAACACTTGTTTCAACTAAGAAGGCAGCCACACAAGTGTGAATCTTGCTGTGTCAGGATTTTGTTTTGTGTATGTTTCTGCATCCATAGTTGAAGGTATGCTTTACATTATGTATATGACTTGCTTGGAGGTTAACTGTGTTATTGCCTTTGCAGTGTAATTGAGTAAAACTCACTTGCAAACAGGGAGCTTTTATTAAACAAATTATTAGGAAACTACATGATAAAGAAGTGATGTATTTCTATTGGAAAATAAGTCATTTCTCTTTTAATGAACTTTCTTGTAAATTACAGTGTTCAATGATATTCAGATGGAAAAAGAAATTTAGGGCATGTCTGATTTACAGGGTCTTGGTTCAGTTTCATAAACTGGTTTCGTAGGTTTCACAGGCCCTAAATCAAGTTCTTTATGCTAAATTGTTCGGGCTCAACAAGGACATTTTCTTTATTCAGTCAGCAACTTTAAAGGAAAATGTAGCAAATTATAAAAAAGAACAAATTTATCATAATGAATGTAGTCTTTTGCTGGCAATACACAAAGGTGCACATGCTTTGAGTAATTGCTAAAAGAATCACCCAGGATCACTGCAAACCATTAAAAGTTGAGACAATAAAACAATCTTGCTCATTTCTAAATCAGCACGGTCAGACTTAACTAAAGCGTAGAATTCAACACTCAATTGAAACATAATAAAAAATGTGCAGTTTATTTAAACAGGACATCTGTATAGATTTTTAAAAAGCTACAAAGCACAAAAGCCGAAACAGAAACACGATTCACAAGAAAATAAAACAATACTTTGCTGTTCAGTACATTAACGCAATCTATAAGTATGACGGCACTTCCAATACAAGAGGCACATTTTAGTGCATTTTATAAAAAGGACCCCTTCGTTTTTCAGTTATAACAAAAGAAATAAAAACACCATATTTCAACAAAAACATATTTAATGTCGACTAAACTTTTCTTTATTCTGTGTAAGTCATCTTAACCAAGCCGTCATCTGCTTTAAAAAGTTATTTTTCAATATAAAAATGGCAAAGTATCGCCATAGTAATTGGGTTGTGAATGAAACCAACAACCATTGTGTTCATGTAACGTGGTATTCTGGGCTGTACTCGCAGATCCAAGCTGAGGGCTGAAATAGTTCTAATGCATGTTCCATTTTGGGTTTCCTTTGACTTTAAGGGAATGATAACCAAGGCTTCAGAATCAATGACCTCTTACTAACACTGGCAACATTGTCACTTGCTTTGTGCTTGGCCAATTTCTAGTTTAAAGTCTTTTTTTTGTTTTGTTTTGTTTTTAGCCACTTCATAAAAATTTAGACTTGTTTCCTGGTACACTTTTACTTACTGTGTCACATGGCACGTTGGTCACCGGAAGTGTTATGGTATCAGGAAAATGGAAGTCTAAACTTTCATTTGCAACAACGGGAAGCTTAAAAAACCGCCTGCATATTCTCACTTAAAAGAAAAGAAAAAACACAAGAAAATAGCAGCAAATGATCTGTGGTAATGATGGGAATGCTAACAAGAACTTGTTTATGAATGGAGTATATGAAGTGGTAAATCTGTAATTAATACAGTGCTTTTAACCGTCTCCTTTAAATGGAACAGAATAAATGTTAAGGATGAAGGACCCCTCCCCCAAAACCAGGGCGATCTCACAGACTGGCACACAGCTGGCACCACAGCTGCCTGGCCCTCTCCTCTCTGCCACAGAGAGACACGCACAAACCAAGAGGCACACAGAGAGCCCAGTCAGAGCTGAGAGAGATAGCCTCACATTGATAATGACAACCGGACACATCTTTTTTGTTCTGGGTTTCATTGTTTGGGAAGCTTACATTCCACGGTCTTATAAAACACAAAAGCACACATTCAGATCCACATACACACAGTATATTGTATGCAAACACACATATATATATATTTAATACATGCACTAATGCTCATGCAACAATGCCTATTAATTGCATAAAAAGCATAAGCATACATTAACAGTGGGAATTACATTACAGTATAACTTAATTACATCAATATAACTTATTATAAAATAATATATAATATATTTCCACACTCCTTCTCATCCCACTAACCACTGGGCTGCACATCAGGGATGGAAATTTCACAGCAGTTCCTGGTTTACTCCGAGTTTAATAAGACACTCATGAGCTTGTTACCTAAACACTGGGGCTAATCAAGCTCCTAGTAAAACCCACAATGGGTGAAACTGCTATACATTATGAGTCATTTCCATCCCTGCACTCTTCTATCCCTGTCACTCTACAGCCCAGTGTAAAATGAAAAAGTTGGTACCGATTTTAAATATCCATCAGAGGTTTTCTAAATATGAATTTACATTTAATATATTACAGAACCAAATATCTATATCTGAAATAAAAGCGGGAGGTACCGCTGGATTTGAGATATCAAACATCGCCTCATACCTGGTGCACGTGTGCGTCTATAAGACAACAGCACCACCTGCTGGCAAAACCCTAACTGTCCTTAGAAGGATCCAGGAGTTGTATTAACCTTAATTTTTCCATAACACACCCACGCAAATCAAGCCGAGTAGACTGCAATTCTAAAGCACTCACAAGAGTTTCAAATAACTAGTTTTAATACTGCATTAAAAACAGCTGTAACCCTACGACTAAATTAGATTCCACACCCTATTTCACTTCCCCGTTATCATTCAATAAGTTTATATGCATTGTACATCCTGTCGGGGCATGTTGAGGATAATCCTCCACAGACACACTTCTGGATATGATTGGCTATGCTCGATGCAGTAGCAATGTGTTACAAGCAAGTATTAAAATACAACCATTCCCTTGCTACTGTACGTTGTGAGCAATAGGGAGATTTTCTAAGTACCAGAGCTCAGTATTCAGCATACTACAAAAGTGCACGTAAACAAGGAACTCCAGAGGACTAGCGGAATCACATACCAGATTTGATTTCATGTCTGCACCATATGTAGAATACAAATAATAACATTAATAGCTGCATACTGTATGTGGATTACCAATGTATGCAACTGATTGTTTAGTGCTATTAAAGCCAAGGAAAACCCTGCCTTTTTCACCATTTAGAAACCTAATTAACCCAAAATAAAGTGCTCCTCCTTTATATAACTCTCTAGTCTGGAGCTATAGGTAAGAGATGCAATTTGTGTTCTGCCTAATACAAGCGCTAGTGTAATAGCATTATGGGGCATGACGCTAGCCATACTGCTGCAGTCAATATCACAAAATAACCCACAGTATTTTGCAGTTTAATTTAAAATAAGACCACCGTTTTGCTCCTCTTATGTGATATTCTCACAGTACTGGGTTCAGGAGTGAAGTTTAACATAATTTATTTCAAACAACTTAACAAAATTTTATCTATTTAAATGCAACACATCTGCTCCTCATCCACTTACATGAAACAATACCAGTCTAGGGCTGTCTGCACATGGCACTCTCGCAGAGTTGCATGATTTCTGTATTGATAAAGATGTCAATGCTGACTAACTGGTTGTGCTGCAGTTAAAGTAGTACTCAAGCTACTAAAATAGATTTCAAACCCTTAGGGACTACACATTTAATACTGAAGCATTCACTTCTTGTTATTGATTGTTGTTATTCTAATTGATTAGCTATAAATCTCCTTTGAGAAGACAGTCTTAAAAGTCACTATACAGAATTATGTTACCTTTGTAGAGAGGCCCTGGTTTGCATGGGTTTTCATATCTAGAAAAGGTGAAGCAATTATTTTTCAATTTTACAAAAAGCTAGTTAACCATTTTAATTATCTCTACATTTGCAGGCATAGCTGGTTACAAAGATTATTTTGTAGCAAACACAATTACCTTAGTGGTTCTACTTTATTAAAGGAATACTGTAGACCTCTGAATTAACTTTTTCTGTGTATTAGTTACAGATGTGTGTTCTTAACCATCCTTACTGTTTCTGCACTCATTGATATCTGGCATGTTTAAGTCATCATCATATTCTATTTATAAAGTAGAACTAAGGTAATTGTTGAAAAGATTTGCAATGAAAAATAAATATGAAGTATGCTGGGGATTTTGTAGAACATGCCACATACCTAAGTGCAGAAAAACAGTAATAAATGATGAGAAGAATGTATATCATGGGGTCATAAAAGCATAACAAATTGCAGAATTGTGCTTTGCTGGAGACCACAGCTGACATGAGGAGGCAAACCTTGACCCCAAACTCTGTGACTGGAGTACGGTCTTTCAAATTTCCACACATTTTACATGTGAAGTTTCAGGCTGTTATACACCAATAACACAATTCCCTGACCCTATTCTGGGGGGACTAAACTGAGATGCATGCTGGTGCGCTGAAATTACCCCTGTGTTCTATCCTCCATTTGGAGACCACCATTCACAGGCACTGAATTCACCCCAGATTGCACGCCCAGTGGACAGACCAGGCTCAGGTTCTTCCACGGTTCTTGTTGCTGTTGCAGACTCTCAGAGGTAGTAGTTGACCTTGGCGGGTACAGTCTTGCAGCCGCTGTGTGAGAAGAGCCGCTCTCTCTCAGGGGAGAAGGTCATGGCCCCCGTGACTGCCTCGATGATGTCACGACGGTGGCACTGCCCACGCAGGCACAGCTCCCGGCGTATGCAGCGCTCCACGTGACGGCGAGTCAGGGGCAGGAAGGGCACGAAGCAGTCGACCAGCTTCTCTTGGATAATCTCCGAGTGATATAACCCGTCTGCAAGGCAAGAGAGGAGTCACAGCCCGGCCCAGCGGTTCACTCAAAGCACAGGAACATTAAAATATGTTCTTAACAGAGCGACATTCTCACAGGCTGTTCTCAACTATGGGCCTTATTTTCCACAGAAATGTTCTTACAAGAATTAAACAATTATAAAAGGACTGTACAAAAACAGCAGTTTAAATGATAGTTCAGAGGAGATTCTGCTGCTTTCAGTTTCAAAACAGTTCAGTGACTGTGTTTCATGAAATGGACTCTACCACAACCCGATCTATAGGGCACATAAGTAACCATGTGCGCTTAGGTGTGATCCTTTTACTTGCAACACAGGAAGTGAATGGAGAGAGAAAAAAAAACATTTCCATCAAATGTGTTGCACTGAGGCAGGACAAATGGACCTTTTGATTCTAACTGTATGATTTTTATGTTTTAAGTATAGCAATACTGGGGGCCAAGACCGCCATCTAGGCAACTCACAATGGTATTGCTGTGATGAAGCATCCTGTAAACACACCCAACCTCCTAATAAACCTGTATTGGGTCAATTACCATGAACTACATCCACGATATACAAATGTAAGTGCAAAATACAGTCAACTGCCTTCATATACCCCAAGATTCAAGTTCCACTCTGCTCTCAATACATTGTGCTAAAGATTGTCCTCTGAGTGTTTCATTAGAACTGGATTATCTGGGTATGTGTTAAACTTTCCTTGTTGCCAGGAATATGCAGCTCCATCGGGGATATTTATAAAGAAATTTCCTTACAAAACACATTAATTTTAACAGTGGAGTTGTCTACTTATATATTCAGAAACCGGACGGGTAAGTCTGGAACCTTGTGTAGTACCAGATACAATTTTTGAAAATGAAAATACATAGCAGGTTTGTTACGACAAACGTTTTTTTAATAACTGCACAATGAGACCTAAATAATGAATGGATGTGCATGGTGGAGAACACTGATGGAACTATTTAGTAGCTAGAAGCACTTTAAATATGTATACGTAAAACGTAAGGGGTTCTACACCGTTAAACTCGGTTCCCTCCCTGCTCTAGTCTCCAGCACAGTCCAAATGGGAAGGTTGTCTTACTGCAGCTCTTGTTGAACACTGCCTGTGCAATGGCATCCTCCAGCTCCTCCAATAGGATTTCCTCCCGGTCGCGGCCGGCCTGCCTCGCCTCCAGAGCCAATCGGTTTATCTGCTCCTCACCGGCGGTGCTGAAAAAGGGGGAGTCAACACAAACCAGCCTCCAATCAGGTGCTGTCTACATATCACTGGGTCTTTATTAGAAGTCTTCGTATAAAACAATTCATGATGGGGTCAAATGTTTACTGCCCATTAACGCCACTAAATATCTTGGGATCTCTGAATACATAATATTCTCTTAAAAAAAAAAAGGCACAATTTAAATAGATGTACCATTGCAGTGGCATATCCGAATGTTATCCACTTAAGCAATGCAGAAGTGGCTGTGAAGTGACTGATCCAGCACTGTCCAGTGTGAGACTTGTCTAGCAGTCACCATTTCAGAAACACCCTGTTGTTTTGCTTTGGTAGTAAATGCCATTGTGGCTATGGGACGTCTTGCCTATTAAAATCCATTGCCTAGTTTTTGAAGAGAGATCGACTGATTATCTGTTCTGTATTCCTAGAAACCGCATTACATTTAATATTTAAACAGCAGATTATTTAGTGATACCAGAATATGGATAAGTAATGGATCTGAGCGGAGTACAAGTGGTGATCAAATCCCCACCCCCAGCCAAACAGGCTGACAATCCACATTTTAGTAGTGTAAGAACAGCCCTTGATAAAATACTGGGATCTGCAAGACTTCCCCAGCCAAGAGCACCATCTAGGGGACTTTCAAAGATATTACAACTACTGTACAAATCAAGCAATCACAGAACAATGCATGTCCACTGTGGTTGTGTATAGGGTTAATATGGAAAATATGTAACGCACATGTTTATTTTGGTGCTAGACTGCAGTACAACACTTGTGCTTGAATAGTCTCTTTGTTGGCTCTCCACTGTGTTGTCTGTGTGTCAACGGGAGCAAATAAAGGGCATGCTGCATCCTTTCTAGAAGGGCAAAAGCAGGGTAGCAAATATTTACAGGAGTCCAAACCAAGATAAAGTCAACACAGACCAAACACCTACAGGTGGAATCTGGAATGACTGTCTGATAAAATGTGTGGGGTTTTCTATAATGTGTGAATATAGAAGAACACATAGCTGCGTTTGGCATTGGACAGCAAAAAATATATATTTCTAGTCAATAAAATCTATTAAAAATAAAACAAATTTTGTACAGACATTCAAGCGTAATGTGTAAACAAAAGTGACATTCTTCCTCCACAAAATGAAGGGCTTTCAGTAACATGAAAATGTAGCTCCAATGTCCTACATATATCCACAATATACAAAGTAAAAAAGTGACAGACTACAGATGCTTTCAACTAGAACTATACATACAGTTTTGTGACCTGAATTAGCTTTAAATGATCTTCGCTCTTTTCTTTTTCAGCTGTTTGCAATCATTCAGGGTAGATCTTATTGCAATGATCAGATGCTGCTGTTTGCGGGAGACACTTTCATTTGATTTCAGGAGTGATCATCTGTTCTACATGTTGCAATAGAAATGTGCAACAGGTCAGCCAATGTATCTTTACAGATTTAAGAGCCTGCACCATCTAGTGAACAGACACTTAGGATTTACACAGCAACACACTGCTGTGCAGTTAGTGGTGCTGGCATTTATGAACACCTAGCTTACATGATGCAGACAGGCTAAAATAATTGAATCTGTTCAGTCTTGAACAAAGAAGACTACGTGGCGACCTAATTCAAGCATTCAAAATTCTAAAAGGTATTGACAGTGTCGACCCAAGGGACTTTTTCAGCCTGAAAAAAGAAACAAGGACCAGGGGTCACAAATGGAGTTTAGAAAAAGGGGCATTCAGAACAGAAAATAGGAGACACTTTTTTACACAGAGAATTGTGAGGGTCTGGAATCAACTCCCCAGTAATGTTGTTGAAGCTGACACCCTGGGATCCTTCAAGAAGCTGCTTGATGAGATTTTGGGATCAATAAGCTACTAACAACCAAACGAGCAAGATGGGCCGAATGGCCTCCTCTCGTTTGTAAACTTTCTTATGTTCTTATGTTCTTATGACATATGTACCTGGCAGGCAGCTAGAACATAGCGAAGCCCCTCAAAGTGATTCTATCTAACAATACAATTCCATCAACTCACCTGTCATGCATGTTCGTTCACTATCTAGGTCTCAAATGTGCAGTTTCCAAAGAAACTCGTGTCATAGCAGATGTGTATTTTCATTTTAAAACAGATATCTGGTACTACATTAGGTTAAAAGAAAGTTCTCAGTTTGCTTGCCTCGCCTTCTAGAAAGTCTGCTACTCTCGCACTTCCTGGGTCCTTTCATCTCACCAGTGTATTTTAGGTCAAAGCATGTTACTGGCTGAAAGCAGGGATGGAAATAAGGCTCCTATTGCATAGGAGTTTTGCCATTTGAGGATTTAACACAGTGTATAGGTAACAAGCTTAGGGTTGTGTTAGTAAACTCATACTAAAACCAGTGAATCTTATTTCCATCCCTGCTGACAGCATGTCAGTCATTAGGGGAGCTAGCCAGTTGCCTACTGACAGGAAAGAAGGTCCTGAAGGGTTTGGAGTCAATTTCACCCTCCAGGTGAATGACCAAGGAAGTGCCAGACAATCTGAAACCAAGGCTTGCACATGTTCTTCAACTGCACATTTGAGCCCTATGTAGTGAATGGATGCACATTGAATTTCGTTATCTCAAAGGCATACCTGATGAAGACGTAGATAGCCTTCCGGTAGTTGGTCTGGTAGACCACGTGGGACGACCCCAGGAATGGGACGAGGACGTCAATGAGACCAGGGGGCATCTTATCCATCTCATCGAATACAAACACGGAGCGGGCACAAGCTGTGAGGTTCCCCTCCACCCAGGCCTTCAGCTCCTTCTGCAGAGCAGAGACATACAAGCAGCTACATGAACAGAACTGTAGGGACTGTCCAGATCAATCTGCTCATTCCAGCACGGGGACTATGCTCTACTCCACAAGTGAGGAATGACCAGATACTATTAGGGGAAGTAATTCAAGCTCACTCTGCTAGTGTTTAATAGAAGTGGTAGTTTCAATACAGTAGTTATACCACATGTTTTTAGTTTTTCTTTTCTTTGTTTGTTTTAGTGATTAATTTATTATTTTAGGAAAGACTTCACGTTGCACAGTTCAAATATAATAATAACACACAGCAATGTGACATTAAAAGTGTCACAGAAAAAGAAACACATAAAAGGAAGATTTTGGAGGTTGCCATTCTGTTTCTGAGGCCTGGGTTTGACATTATTTTGGTGGGCTCAACCTAGCCCTTAACGGATATTTGCCCACATCACAAGGGGGTGTTCAGGTCAGGATTGTAGTGCTGTGAGGAAGTGCTCATGGCTCCTGCTGCCACTGTGCCAGTGTCCCTCACATTAT
Organism: Polyodon spathula; assembly: GCF_017654505.1. Lineage (NCBI taxonomy): Eukaryota > Metazoa > Chordata > Actinopteri > Acipenseriformes > Polyodontidae > Polyodon > Polyodon spathula. The sequence continues at coordinate 1,580,264 of NC_054585.1, forward strand.
TCACAAAACAATAACACATTACTTAAAACATAAGAACGATATTTGAACGTATTGTATGTATAGCAGTTTGAGCCATGTCACGTTTTAACAATATACCACTATGCACTGTAGTTCGGCTCTCAGTACAATCTGGAACTGCTCAAACTGACTTGCAAGGGGAACTAATTCTAGTATTAAAAGAAAGGCTCCACGCAGGAAGTACCTTGTATTGCGGCACCCTGTGTGGGTAAGGGAAGTGCAGGGTGGGTATGAACTGGTGCACGTGAGGGCTGGTCTTGGCTGAGCCGTACAGGTACCTCCCCAGCAGCCAGCTCACCAGGGTCTTCCCCGTGCCAGAGGAGCCATGGAAGGACAGCACCAGCGGCTTCTCCGGGCTCGCATCGTTGATGAACTCAGCCAGCGCCTCCGACACGGCCTCCTGAGCGAGGTGCTGCCCGTACACATTGCGGTACAGCTCCAACTCCAGCCCTGCTGACACAGACAGCTCCACTCAACTCAGACAGAAATGCTTCTTTATATCCACACAAATTCTACTGCCTAGAAAAAACCTCAAAAATACTGCTGCTAGTAAGAGGGCAGGTGAAAGAGAACTTTTTTTTTTTACTGGGCTTAAGTTTAAAGAAAAGGTAGAGGGTAGTTATATTAAGGATGTGTGTAGATACTGCCATCTGCAAAATTAGCTGCCTTAGTGCAAGGCAAAAAGCCACTGCAAGTGTAAAAAAAGTGAACATTTTAATTTGAAGTGAAAGTGCAAATTATTACTGAGGCTGCACTGTCCCACAGTCATGTTAAACGCGACAGTAAAACAGCCTAGTACTTGGGTGCCTGCAGATGACACCTTGTGTGCACTTCTTCCAAAAGGAGACCTGTTGACAGCCCAGTTTGTTTACATTGTCTAACTAAGTGCATCAAAAGAAGGCTACCTGGAGGATAAATGACAGCGTTACTCATTAGCCTCCGTTAGATGACTGGCATATATATATATATATATATATATATATATATATATATATATATATATATATTGCCGGGTGGTCAAAAGTAGCTTTGGTTACGATGACAGTATGGCATTTCAATTTATCAACACACGTACTGCACTTTTAGATTTACGTTCAATTAGTACTTAATAAAGCTTCTTACATTTACAAAGTCAACAGAGGGAAAAAAAAAAACCACACACACACACATTGATTGCGCCAATAAATGAAAGAGAAATTGCACGGTATATCTTATCAGAGAGATTAGAATAAGTAGCGAATCTACCAGCAGGAGCCTTTTTGGTGGTTCTTAAAGATTCTACTACCACGGTATGAAACCCCACAAAGGCTGCTGCTAGTAGTTTAACATCAGAGCTGAAGAAAGAGAACTGTTTCTATTTTAATGTAAGTTTAGAGAAAGGGGAGTGTGTAGTTATTACGTTTAGTTTTGTGCAGCTACTGGCAGCAGGGAAATCAGCTGCTCTGCTCTGCCACTGCCAGTCAAAATCCAAACAGGACTGGAGTAGGTTATTGTTTGTTTGTCAACTTACCTTGAAGGTCCGGGTGGAAGTCGCATTCGCAGTTGTTAGATATCGTGCAATAAACAGTCTTGAACTGAAAAGCAGAAGCCACTGAGCTGAGAGAGTTCGAGAATAAAACAGATAATGCGAGAAACACCGCTCTCATGTTCTCCACGTCAAGCAGATCAGGTCTGCAATGAGTGTACAAAGTGATTCCTTACGAAACCCCGCGCACTGGGAGTTGTAGTCTTTGAGGAGGGCTCTGCGTTCTGAGCGCGTATTTGGTTTCTTTCAAGGACACTATCTCCCATAAAGCACTGCATAGAGTAGTTTTAAAGGGGCAGGCCTTAATCCAATTTTGCTAATTACTAACATAAATAGACGCTTTGTTCTATTAAATGTATACTTGAAAAAATACCAAAAATAAATAAATACGTGTTTTCAACAATACTAATATTGATAGGAAGAACTAGTGCATACGGGAATTTACTTCACACCCGTGGATAAGTTATTTAAACAGTCGCACTAACCTGTTTAATATAGCTGGTACTTTATTAAGCCAGCATGCAGACTCTGAGCTGAAGTGTCCTGTAAGGCTGTATTCAGTTCACCACAGTTCATGGCAACGGTAACATGCTGCAGCAACACAGTTTTGAAATACTGTAGGCAATTTACTCCAGTTCATGTTTTTGCGCACGGTAAATGGCAATGGTGCAAAACTTTAAAGACCCGGTATGTGAATTTAAAAGGTCCTTACATACACATCTTACAATGCATTTCTAGCAAGTTCTGTAACACTTAGTAAAACACTGAAACTTGGTGCAAACTTTGAACTGGAATGAATAGCTAGTGAATCTGACCTACAGAAAACAATGTGAAGTAAAGCATAATTAGGCATATCCAGAATGAGCTGAGAGCGTTCAAGAATTGCACATCGCCATGGCAGAAAGCCATTTTTTGGGAGTAAAATGCATTACCTATCAAGTAATTCTGAATAATATTCTGGGTGCTACTGAAATATTTTGCATGTATTTGCAGACAGGGCAGATCAGAGATACCAGTATTAGTCAGTAAGTGGTTTGAGTGGTGGGCAGCTCCCTAGCCATTCCAATCATTCGTGTTTCAAATGTCATAGAAATGCACATGTCAACGTTCCTCATTGTGAGTGGTCTGGGTTCCTTGAGCTCTACTTTTCAATGTATCTAGCCTCACCTATTCTGATTACACATAGACAGAGAGAGTAGGTGGACTGACTGAGTTCAACGTTCACCTTGTCACGTGATTGGATGGAAGGAGGAATGCTCTTCAGTTCTGGCTCTTCAAATTCTCCAGACAAGCTTAAAGCAGCTCGATGCCAGGTAAAGAGCAAACATGGGCTCGGTACTGCAGCAACACAACGCACACATGCACTATTCAGTGTAACAGTACATGATCAAAAGTAATCTAAAATGACATTTGATGATACTTACTCTTGCGCTTTCTATTAGTAATTCTTAATAGAAGGGTGTGATGTAACTGCCTGAATATCTTGGCTACTGTCCTGTAGACTGAAGTTAGCTTGTACTTTGAGTTCAATGATTAACAGAAGTTCCAGGAGTAGGCATGAGACACGCCAGCGTGTTTACAATGGCTTTCAATGGGCAGAGATCTTCATTATCTCAGCCAGGTAGTGCTTGGGTGGAATGAGCAGTAGAAAATGCACTTTGAGAGTCTAGACTGCACTTTCTAGCAGACCTTTACTCCAACACATCACCACTGTGGTTGGAAGGTTAACGCCTCACACGGGACAAAGGTTGGTGATGATTACCATGTATTCTTATAATAACTGTATAAATCCAGGTTTGATCAGCCTGAGCCCTTGAAGGACAAGCACAGCTGAATTTTGACAGTGCATTATACACTGATGAAGGGCACAAAGGTCTTGAAAGCTTATACATTTTCAATGTCTATGTAGGTCTGATAAAAGGTATAGTCTTCAACATTGTTTCTTCACTTTAAAGGAATAATGACATCTTTTTCTCACCTTGTGGGAGAATGATCTGATCATTTCTCTGTAGTTTGTTTCATTTTCTATACTTTATTATCACTTTGACTCTGGTGAACTTCATTCCTCTTGCCACCACATTATACATGTGCTTCCTGTGCAACAGGTACAAGAGTCCTACACAGTGACTGTGGGCCCAATTCACTGTAACACACAAAGCTAATGGAGAGAAAAAAGGACTATTTGCAATGATATGCACAGCAGTACATGTAGTTCCAGTAACTAGAGTGCCTAATTGCATGTTGCACTGGGGACAGGTTTAATTGCAAGACCGCAGCTCAGTTGTATGTTCTTGTCTTGGTTCACTGTTAATAAACACAGTTTAATGTAATCCCAGCTGGAGTATTTTAAAACAATGAATGCAGTCCATTCGGGCCGACAATGCAATATAACACCAGTGGCTCTGATTTTATAATCAGCTTGTATACGTTCTGCTACCATGTCTCGAATAAAACTGCTGCTCTAGCGCTCCCGGCCCAACATGGTTAACAAGATTAACATGGGAAACCAAACAAGCAAAAAAAAAAACAACAGCCAAGACCCACATGAACACAAGCTTACTAGATTCTATATCTCTTAGCAAAAAAAGAGGAAACAATGACATATGTACATAAGAAAATTATGCAATCATGTTTTTGTTTTTTTTACAAGTAAGAAATGATGTAAAAATGACTATGTACAACAAGAAATAACACAGAATTCTGTACAACAGGAAGTGAGGCAAAGAACACTTTATACAAAAAGGAGATGATGTTGTTGGCAACGGACCTTCCCTGTAGGCAATGGTAATATCCATCAGCGGCGGTCTTTGAGCACAGTGAGAAGTGATTGAAGGGTGTGAAGGTATTATGTTGACTTTGTTGAAATGTGTAAAACACTACAGTTGGGAATATATAGTAACTAAACCAGCAACACTTGCAGTAGCAGTTCATTCTTCATTTTGATTCAGTTCATACATTACAAAGCAGACACTATATGTAGAGGATCCACTCGCATGCATGACTGAAAGAGAGGCTAAGCAGTTCATTCCTCAAATCATTCTGTTTATAGACGATGTTGCTCCCTCAAGCATGGCTCGATATTACCCCTAGCGGAAGGAGAGAGAGCTACAGCATATTGTGGAATGTGTTGGCATATCTGCATTTTGTTTAAGAACCTACTGCGTCTGCAATAATGTTAGCTGAAACTGAAATAGAACGTGGCAAGCCAACTTTCTCTTTTATAGAGAATACACCCTCTGGTGTTTGAAAATAGCATTAGTTGAAACATTTGGCTACTTGACTCATTAAAAAGAAAAGATTAAAGTCACTTTTGAAAAGAAAATGCCCCTTTTGCACACAAAATGCTATCTCCAGGTAGTCAATCAATCAATTGCAATTCGTATAGGAAATCAAAGTGCCCCAGTACAACTCTTAAACATAATAATAACAATTCACATTCAGAAGCTAACAAAAGCAATCCCAGCTAGATTTGATCAGATACCCAGACTTACAAAAACAATACAGTGTCACTGTACAAATAACTTTACACAGACAGAAAGCCAAGGAGACATGTCACCCCTGTTCTCATGTTATCACTCTGTCTGGGAAAAATAAACACCTTTTATTAAAATCTTTCTAAAAGATACAACAGAGGCTGGACTCATTTCTCGATACACCCTTACCCAAAAGTACTGCTCAATCACTATACCCAGTAGTATTAGCAGACTTGATCTATTTAAGCACTACTTAAAGTACTTGTATATTACTTAATGTTTACTACTTAGCTACAGCAACTAAATCATTTAAAAGTTGGTTTCACCCTCAATCAGTAAATGCTGTAGAACTTAGAAGTACCATTCTACTTGATAAACTCGGTACTTCTAACTCGGTCACTGCTGTCTTTAGTAATACAATATTTTAATGAATGTCACTATATATTTGTAATTTCAAAAGTGCATGAAGAAACGTGAGGCTGTTATTTCATTCATGACTATGAAACACTGAAGAGTGCTAAATTTAGAAATATTAATGGAAACGCAAAACATTTTGAGGAATTTATACAAGTTCCTTTTAGTATTTATTTCTAAACGTATTTCTACAGGCAAAACAAGTACAAAATACACATCAAGTGATATGATGACATTTTTCTGCAGTTCAGAAACTGAAATGGCGGTCCTCACATTTTTTGGCATTTTTGAATTTATAATCTTTGATTAAAAAAATGTAAATATTTAAAGTATATTGTGATTTTTAATATTCTTTAAAATGAATTCTCCTCAACAGTACAGAGTAGTACATTTTTTATAAGGGTGTCTCCATTTGCTGTAATGATATCACCATGCCAGCTCTGTGTGTAGCCATCTTGAGAAGGCCTTGCATACTGACTGTTGTCATGACAACAATCAAACCCCCTGGATACAACATCAACTAAGAATCCTGTCTGTTCAGTTTCCTTGTATCAAAGTTGTCCATTTGAAAGTGAAACACACTGTGGTATATATCAGCTACTGCAGCTGGTTTTGGGGGGGGGGGGGGGGGGGGGGGGGGGGGGGGGGGGGTTATTCTTCATGAAACCCCTCCGCAGGTCCGCACACCCCCCAGTTCCAGGAGTGCTGCCTCCTTGTCCATTGCACAGTCCCTGCAGGGGGCGCTATAACTCGCTGTGTCTCACCGGAGGCTCCAGTTTGTTAGACAGCGCTGTCAGGACCTTGTCGAATTTCTCGTAGCGCTCTCCCTGGCTGCCCTCAACCCCCCTGCTCCCCCACAGCAAGCGCATCTGAAACTCTGTGCAGAAAACCTCCAGCACTTCCGCTCGCGCCTGGAACCCTGCAGGACAAAGACAGAGAGAAGTGAGGCGTCAAGACGCAGTACCACCAAACTACCACTGGATGGCAGCAAAAACATTCTCAAACACCCCTACACAGGCATATCTGTTTCTTTCTGGGGAGATTATATTGACTCCCATCATACACCCCGTAAACCAGGCAACAATTATCTGAATTAATACAATTTACACCTAAAATAGAGAGACAACCAATATAAATAAATGCCTATGATGGACCTTGTATTCTTTTTTATGATTCCTTCATAAAAACTCGCCACAGGTTGAAGTATAGGGGAATGGAAGATGTTTGCAGCTTTAGTTTGTTTGCTACAAAGCATTATTTGTGGGGAACTGTGCCTTTAAGAAGTCCCCAGATTGTAGGGACATTTTTATTTAAATGCTTTCCCAAAATGATAGAACAATATGCCCATATACACACACAACTTCTATAGAGAGAAAGAGAGAAAAGTCAAGCCTACTGCTTATCAAACTTCACCATAGTAAATTTGCACTGTAATTGTACAGTTTTCCCATGCTTTTTCCATGATTATACTATGCCTTTAGCATAGTTTAATATGGCTTGCCATGTTTTTAATATGCTTTACCATACCGGTGCTCTACATGCTTCACCATGCTTTATTACACTTTTCTAAGCTTTTATTAAGGGACACTTTGGTGGCTTGTCCCTAATATCTAAACTTGAGGTCTATATATTTTAAAAAGCAGCATTTAAAAAAAGAAAAGAACAAAAAGATTTTTAACACGCTACAGCGTAATGCCTGCAAAATCTCTGCATCTACGATTAAAATAAAGTAAAAATACAACAGGATCTTCTGCACAGCAGTGCTTAGAGATGATGCTGCTAGTGCCAGAACTAGAGATTAATTTGCTGTTAATCCAAACCACAGAGCTATGGCTGGTGTTGGTAGGGGGGTGGCAGTCACCTACCTTGCAGTTTGGTCTCTGCGTTGGTGTGGTAGATCCCCCCGTGGTGGGCGATGGTTCGAGCCGCCTCCAGGTGGTTCATCACCACGTCCACTCCGGCGTCGATACTCTCCCAGGACTCCGCTCCCTCCACCACGGCCACGCCCCTCTCCAGCAGAGACAGCAGAGGAATCATGTGAGGGAAGGAGGTGTTCGAGAGAGGGCAGCTTTCTGAAAAAAAGGGAGGGACAGAGAGAGTGTGAGGGAGAGAGAGAGACAGCACGAGAACCACGTGAAGGGAGAGGGAGTGTGAGGAGGAGGGAAGAGTTAATACTATATAAGAGCAGAATGGTAACGGAAAGGGGTTGGGAGAGAGGACAGGAGGGCTGTACCTTTGCCGTCATTCATGCTCTTCATAAAAGGCTTGAGTTTTTTCTCATAGAGAATGGCGCCTTCTGTGTGTCTCTGGCGGAGTGTCATCCAGGTCTGTTCCAGCCGAGAGATCTGAGGTGGAGAAAGCAGGAGTGAGGAGGATACATTTAAGTGACCAGGTGCATAAAACATCTTACATTTGAGATTCATTTTTAAATTTGAGGGTGCTGTAGGAAGCAACGGACTGCATTTCAAGAGTGTTCTATGTCCCCACCTGTTGCTACAACTGTTTAAATAACGTACCTGTCAGTTTATACACTTAGAAATTTAAAGTCTCTCTTAAAGGTATTTTCAAGATGTCTGCTCGGGTTTGAGATCAGAGGTGTGTCCTCTCTCCGATCACTGCCACTAGATGTATTGGTATTCCTGAAGAGGCACGCCTCAATGAAGCTGGGGCAGTGACCTAGGGGCTGTTATTTCTGCCGTACAGCCATATTCAGAACTTACAGCATTGGAGTTCCACGCAGTTTTGAATTGCGTACAGGCTGGCCTATAGGCACTCGGCCAGCCACAGGGGCTGCTGGTGTGCGGTGAGCCAAGGACTCCCTAGCCGACCTAACCCCCCAAAGGTGCGCCGCCTCCTGGGAACTCCCGTTCCACAGTCAGCAGAGGCATAGCTTGGATACGAACCGACGATCTCCAAGCTATAAGGTGCATCCTGCACTCCGGGAGGATGCGCCACTCGGGAGCCCCAAATTCTTTTTTAAAATAGTTTGACACAATTGGGGCTGCCCTGGATAATAATTCCAGCTAGTCTCGATTTTACATGAAGTGATGAAAACGAAATTAACATGGTCTATTAGTAGAATTGTACTCAGTTGTTGTTTTTTTCATAGTTTACGTAACATGTATAATTGCGTGTTTAAGGTTGTGGATGAACATACCAAATACAATACAGTGTGTCCCTTTCTTGAGCTTATTTCTCTTCATAGAGGATAATCTTCAGTTTCATACAATATTAATACATAAATAAGTACTTTCCTTCATGTCAAAGTGAGACTTTGAATTAACTAATCGTGTAGCCCCAAGTCTGTCAAACTGTGCTAATTAATGTCATAGTAAATATGTATATTGCATGCCGATTCTTTAAATCTAATGATCTGATTTATGTATTAATATTGTATCACACTGAAGAGGATTCTGTATGAAAATAAATGAAAGCTATCCTAACGTACTGTATTGTATTTTGTATGTTCAACTTTAAACGTTCAATTATAAATCTTATGTAAAACTATAAAACCCATAAACCATCTTTATTTAGTTGTCATCCCTTCATGTAGACTGGCTGGAATTATTCCCCAGGGTAGCCCCAGTTGAGTCAAACTATTTGAAAAAAAAGTAGAAGAGAGAGACATTGAAACCAGACCGTCATCACTGCTCAAGCTTCATTGTGTCTCTTCAGGAATTCGCCTCCCAGCGTGATCAGAGAGAGGACACAACTCTGATCTCAAACCTAAGTCCACTAAGCAGACATCTTAAGAACATAAGAACATAAGAAAGTTTACAAACGAGAGGAGGCCATTCGGCCCATCTTGCTCGTTTGGTTGTTAGTAGCTTATTGATCCCAAAATCTCATCAAGCAGCTTCTTGAAGGATCCCAGGGTGTCAGCTTCAACAACATTACTGGGGAGTTGATTCCAGACCCTCACAATTCTCTGTGTAAAAAAGTGTCTCCTATTTTCTGTTCTGAATGCCCCTTTTTCTAAACTCCATTTGTGACCCCTGGTCCTTGTTTCTTTTTTCAGGCTGAAAAAGTCCCTTGGGTCGACACTGTCAATACCTTTTAGAATTTTGAATGCTTGAATTAGGTCGCCACGTAGTCTTCTTTGTTCAAGACTGAACAGATTCAATTATTTTAGCCTGTCTGCATATGACATGCCTTTTAAGCCCGGAATAATTCTGGTCGCTCTTCTTTGCACTCTTTCTAGAGCAGCAATATCTTTTTTATAGCGAGGTGACCAGAACTGCACACAAGATTCAAGATGAGGTCTTACTAGTGCATTGTACAGTTTTAACATTACTTCCCTTGATTTAAATTCAACACTTTTCACAATGTATCCGAGCATCTTGTTAGCCTTTTTTATAGCTTCCCCACATTGCCTAGATGAAGACATTTCTGAGTCAACAAAAACTCCTAGGTCTTTTTCATAGATTCCTTCTCCAATTTCAATATCTCCCATATGATATTTATAATGCTCATTTTTATTTCCTGCGTGCAGTACCTTACACTTTTCTCTATTAAATGTCATTTTCCATGTGTCTGCCCAGTTCTGAATCTTGTCTAGATCATTTTGAATGACCTTTGCTGCTGCAACAGTGTTTGCCACTCCTCCTACTTTTGTGTCATCTGCAAATTTAACAAGCAATCTTGAAAGCACCTTTGAGAGAGACATTAAATTTATAAGCGTAAAAAGTTGTCAGGATGTTAACGACAAAAAGACAAATGACTGATTCAAATAGTTGTAGCAATACATGGGGATGTAGAAAGCTCTAATTTTGGGAACCCATCTACTTACTCTATAGATAAGGGAAAGTGTTATACTTTATACTGAAGCTGAGGGAACATAAACCACCTTTTTCAGGAACAGTGGCTAGAAACTTGGTTCCAGGGGATTGGGAGAACTAGTCTGATGCAACTTTGCTGTATCAAACTCCAAGTCTCTCCTTGTGCTATGAAGTGGCTTGAAACCTACTCTCTGAACCCAAGTTACAAGCCCCAAAGCTCCTAGTTTCACAGACCCCTTGGTCGCTAAGTAGTTTTTGAAAATTATGCAAGCATTACACATTCCCTGCCATGGACATATCTTATTACAGGTGTCAGCACTAATAAAAGTGGTACATCTGGGGCATGTGGAATACAATCTCATATCAAATCCCTAGCCGGACAGTCTCAGATTCATGACAGCAGGACCGTCGTACCTGTGGCAGCTCTAGGGCCTTCATCACAGCAGCGAAGCCGAACATGTTGCCCAGGTTGCTCTTGAGCTCAGCTGCCAGCTGGATGGTCTTGTGTAGCAGGGCAGCACGTTCCTCTGTACTGCCAGTGCAGCCAAGCAGATCCACCGCAATCATGATCGACATGGTGTGGAACCTGGGGGGCAATGACATCATCGTTAGAGACAGGGAGAGCAATTACATCATCGTTAGAGACAGGGAGAGCAATGATCTCATCGTTAGAGACGGATAGCAATGATCTCATCATTAGACAGGGAGAGCAATGACATCATTGTTAGAGACACGGCGGGCAATGAACTCATCGTTAGAGACACAGAGAGCAATGATCTCATCGTTAGAGACATGGAGAGCAATGACATCATTGTTAGAAACATAGAGAGCAATGATCTCATCATTAGAGACATGGAGAACAATGATCTCATTGTTACAGACACGGAGAGCAATGACATAATTGTTAGAGACACGGAGAGCAATGACATAACCACCTCTCTCGAAAAATCAGCTTTTGAGGGGTTATTTCTGAAGCCGTCCCCATGGTTGAAAAGTCCTAGCCTAGCAAATAAAGATCTAAGCAAATACCTAGGCCCTGAAGCATGGGCTACATGCACACTCACACTGCAGTGGGCAACTGAACAGGACTGAGCTGGCATGTAATCAGCGATCAGACCACTGCAGGTTCTCTGGTAGGTTAGTTCACTCAGGCTGAAATTATTTTTGCAAGCTTCTAGTTTATGCATCATAGCAAACATTTTGCTCACCTCTCCAGCAGGTCCAGTCTCAGCTGTCTCCCATGGGGGAGGGTCAGTAACTCCAGCCCTGAGCTGACCCCCATCATCTTCTGCATCTCCTTGGTGACACCCAGGATTCTAGCAACCTGGAGACAGAAAATAAGAGGACTGTTAATCAGCTATCCATGCTGTAGGAGAGAGAGACAGAGAGTCAACACTAGAGAGTGGTCCATCTGTCTAATTCCTTAAGGGTTTTAAAAAAGTGAAAATATGGAACAATTTCCTTCATTGTGTAATATGCATTTTTGAGTTTCAGAGTTTCATAAACTCTTCATAAATGTGTAAAGTGTGGTGTGACAGAGCCGAGATCCTGCACATGTGTTGTGTCGAGCCAACTCCATGTGAGAATGTGGCTGGAAGTGAATAATTCATGATTAATTGGGCTCCAGCAACAAATCCTTTGTTAGGGAGAGAGTTTGGGTGATCAACCTGGGCGCTTAGGGCTGATTTTGTAAAACATTGAAGTGAAGGCAAAGGCCCAAGCTATATTCTATTGTTTTGTTTAAACCTTTTATTTTGGCCCTCGTGCCATTTTTTTGTTTATTTGTTAACACTTATTCATTTGTGTAATAAATCTGTGCAACAGCACCTTTAAACTACAGCTTCTGCCTCTGGATCTGTTTCCTGACATTTACCAGCCTTGTCTGTGACACTATCCTTTCGCATATGGCTTTTTACCCAAACAAAACAATATGGGCCATATTTTCAAAATGTGTACTTTAATTAACTCCTATTTTTGACAAATATAGTGCTTAAGAGACCTTCAGTCACATTTCTTAGATGTTTGGTACTAGTTTTGTAAAGTAAATAAGTGTTTCTCTCATTTAAAAAATAATCTTTGAGATTATAGTCCATGTGTCTTCAAAGGTAATGCAGTACCCAGCTATATACTCAGATACTCTGTAACATGTTCTACCTGTTTCAAAGTTGCTATAACAAACTTAAAACAAGCACAGAAGCAGGATTTGTATTAAAGATTATACATGTATTTGCATTCACAGACCGTGCAGTCGGCCTGGGTGAGGTGCTTGGCAGTGGTCTTGGCATCCACTTCAGCTAGCAGCTCCTTCACCCTCTTGAGCACGCCCATCTCCAGAGGCTTGTTCTCAGCGGGCATCAGCAGGGAGGGGTAAGCGTTGGGCTGGAAAGCGGAGGCTGTTTCAACCATAGGCACAGTGAATCTCTCCTCCACGGACCCACCCCCCGGCCACCTGCCCACCTCCTCCACTTGCAGACGCTCGACGTAGCTCTTGGCGGGCAGTGGGACTGGCATGGTGGGGCCAGGGGGTTGGCTGTACCCATGGGCGGGGGTGGAGTGGGTGCTGGGTGGAATCTCAGGGCAGGGCACGTTGTTGTTGGAGGACGGGCAGAGCTGCGGTTCACTGGAGCGACGCATCACTGGGGAACTAGGCACCATGCCCACTACCCGCCCCACTGCTGGGTTCTTGTGTCGGTTAACTGGGAGGGGAAACAGAGAGAGAAACCCAGTTAGTGCTGGGCCTCTAGTATCACTCTGGTGCAAATAAACAATGAATGAAGTCGTCTTTTATTAAGGGTTTTGCTTTAAATCTTTTATTAAGAGTTTTATTTCAAATCTCCTCATTTCAAGACTCTCCTTTTTTTCCTTTAAATATGAAATCGGTGTATTACAAAAACAAAAATGACCACAAGATGTAATTCAGCCTTGTTTTCCTTATCAAGAGGAGCAGGACATGCATATTTAGTCCAAGTCCAAGTGTAGTCCAGTTTACTGGTCTAGAAACTTCAACTTCATCATACTAGCACTAGTGTATAATTGCACATACACCACTATAGACTACAAACTACACAGAGAAACAAGCAGGCTAGGCTAGCAGATGGCAGAAGGGTGCTTTACAATCCTGACACAGGTTTAGTGTAAAATATTGCTTCCTCCACAGTACCAAAATACTAATTGGAAGAGCAGGCTCCAACAGAGAGGGCTGGCGAGACAAAGCAAAACCTATTTTTCCACAACAAAGACAGAATGTGCAGCACGATGAGGATTGCGTTGTTCCAAGTTTCTGAGATCACTTAACAATCTGTTATCCCAGAGAAAACGGAAACAATGGTGTTGAGTTTGTGAGACAGGGGCGAGTAAACATGGCAAATCTTGGCGCGCACAGTCACAGTGTCTGAAGCGTATGCTTCGTTTCCATGAGCACGGATTGACCTCCAATCCGAGCTGATCCGGGTTCTCCCGTATTCCTCCCGAACCCCCATTGACAGTCTACCCAAGTTTCTCAATGGTTCTTTCCCAGCCAGCCTTGTGGCTATGGTCATCTTGATTTCTTTACGAAACCGAAAGGATGGACGGTATTGCTTGGCTTCCGATAGTCTTAATAAGTCAAACATGGTGCCTGTAAATGAACAATTAGAAAGTGCGGTACGGCTCTGTGCCATTATTTCAGATCATGACTGATTTTTATTAAGGTAATATCATGTCTCCAGGGTCTAGAGACTGAAGGATCTTATCCTCCCTAGGAATGTAAATGCTCATTGTAGTTCACCAAACGGTTTTTGAATGAAGAATGAGTCTAGACTGCGCTCTCCCTATTTTATTAGATTTTATTAGATTGTTGTCTTTTAGGAGGATAGCCCATCATTATGGCCATCCCGTGTATTGTGATGCATACTGTATTGTGACCTGCATATCGTGATTTGTATCATGACATTAGTGTAATGTTACAAGCCTAGTCTTCAGTAGAAAAGGACTAACAAAAGGAATCTGAGCAGCATACATATCTGCTTGACTATTAACTGAAAAACTTGAGTTTACTTTAACAGCAGTACCAATGTTAGATTTCAAATAATGAACCGCTGCCCTCTTGTGGTTAAAGTGTTCTAGGCAAAACCTACAATCACTTGCATCACTTTTTAAACCTGAAACTAGATATACACTCAAAAGTGTTCATTTAAGGGCCTCTGTATTCCAAAATGAATACAGCAATTATGGCAAAGCATGGTAGAGCACACAGAGGTATGTTAAAGCATGGTGAACTGCAGAGGCACATAGCACATGTATTAGGGTAGAAAGAAGCTTGGTCATTCTTCCTAGTATTGACAGGGATTATCTGAATGGACTCACTGGTGCTATAGGCAGGGGAGAGTGGCGCCTCACTGACTGGAGACATTGGGCAGCGGTAGTCCTGGATCTGATCCATGCTGACAGCGCAGTTCCGGATCGCCTCCTTGTGGTGAGGGACGGAAGGGCTGTGTTTATAGAAAAAGGAGAAAGTTACTGTATTAGTGGAGTGGAGTTCAGCACCGGTCCAGGTACAGCACAGGGAGTGGTCTAGAGTCTGTGAAAGGGAAGGGACAGCAGACTGAAGCCCCTGTCTTCAACTGGATGCGCCCAGCACAGTTTTCCACATATTAAAGTGATTATAGCAAACAAAATAATTCTAGCAATCTTCCATGTCATGCATTCCCATCCCCATTTAGGTCTCACAAGTGCAGTTATGAAAGTAATTACATGCATTTTAATTGTAGCCATGGTACAAGGTTAAAGCAAGCTCTGTTTGTATGTCTTACTTTCAGGTAGTCTTGTACTTCCTAGGTACTTTCACCTGGAGAGTAAAACTGCCATGTACTGAATGTCGGTAGGAAGTTAGTGGGGGTATAGCTCCCCCGTAAGAAAGAAAGACCACCTTTTAGCACATAAAAACAGGATCTTAGGGGGGCTTTGATCAAATATTTTTTTCATTCTTAAAATGATAGATAATGAGATAATTTGCCATGATTTTATTTGTTTTACAATTCATCACATTTTGCATGATTCATTTTGATTATGCAAAAAGTCTAATTAAAAAAAAAAGTGTATTTTGTGGGTTTAGCTGGAGAACAGATGAAAAAGAAAAACAATGAATCCTTTAAAAGTTCCAATATTAACTAAAGGTGAGGACTAAGGAGAAAAAAATTAGATTTGAGGAGGAACAAATTTAACAGAATAAGAACAACAGTTGAAAGAACACAATTTAATTAATACAAATAATACAATTTCAGTTGTGTACCTGTGTGGTAATTTCTCTGTTGTCAGCCCGTCTGTCATGGTGACGCTCCGCCTCTTGATGTACGCCCCCCTCTGATTGGCTGGGGAGTGGCAGAGGCCGTGCTTGCCATTGACCAGGGAGAAGCTGGCCTCCAGGTAGCGCAGGGGCAGGGTGCGGTTGATGGGGAAGTGGATGTGAGCGCCGCCCTGCTGGGAGAGCGGCCGCCGGTTGCCCGTGTAGAACAGCACAAGGGCGGGCACGGTATCAAAGCTCTCATGCTCCAGCAGGTACTGCACCCTGGAGGACGAGTCGCTCGTCTTCACCAGCACCTTGCTGATCTTGAAGTGCAGCACCTCCTGGTTCCAGCGGCTCGTCAGCACGTAGTCCCCCACGCTGGTGAGGGAGTCTCGGACCAGGAAGTCTCCATTGCGAACGACCAGCGTCTCTGAAACCTGCCCACAACAACAAATACAACCTTTATTTCTCAATCACCAGTCAGTATACAGGTCTCCACTAGGACCCAGAGGAAATGACAACCAAATGAGGTAGTGTTGGCGCGCAATGTGTTAGGAGAGATCTATGCAGTGAGGAGAAAGCAGAGCCCAGTAGTAAAGAAGTGTTTCAACAAGTTTTTCTCAATCTTGATGCTATTTCAGACGTCTGTGGTCTCAATGCCACAGTGTTTTATGTCTAAGTGGCTGCAAAATACTCCCTCGCGTCCTCTGAAGAGGGAGTTCACGACCACAAAGCGGCAAACTGAATGAAATGAACGTTACTTTTAATTGTATTACTATATGCACCAGCTACAGAAACTGATCCCCACCTCACTTTTGAAACCAAACAGTTGAAACAGATACAATACTAGCAGACTGTCTCAGTTTTCAGCCTTCATTCTTTTGACCCGGTCAGAAACAGTAACATTTTAAGTCGTCCTGCGTTTTTTTATTTTATTTATTGTATTCACATTTCTCTTTATAAGACATATATTCGGCTGTGTTAACCAATCAAATAATAAGTAAATCATCTTCTGGATTTTTTGTTCTCATTCTGATTGGTGTCCATCACATGGAAGTAGCGGATCTGTTGTTTCTAATTTGGTTTTTGTACATCTAACACATGTTTTGATTAGATGACAATAGAAAGAAAACAGCTCTTATGATCTGCAATAAATATACCCAATGTTTAATGTTTAAATTATCATTGTATTACTACATACTGTTATTTTAAAGGCTTCAGAGTTGCTACATCGTCAATGAATTGAAGAAGAAATACAAACGCCCCAGATGTTCACTCTGGTAACCCTGTACAACACACACTTTCAAGAGAAGGGAAAGCCAGCTACAGTATTTCACAAGGCATATAAAGGGTGCTTATGTTAAATCACTCAATTAATTAAAATCACCCTGTTACAGTGACCTTGGGTGAGCTATGAAAGTTGTATAAGCTGAAGTTATTTCTCCTAGAACAAAGAAGAATTAGGCAGAACTTGGCTGAAGTCCTTACAATCACAAAAACCCAAACCAAGACTTAAGCGCAGCTTCCATTTCACAGTATCAATCTCATCTGTGCAATTTTGAAAGAACATGCTGCAGCAAATATGTATTTGCATATAAGCAAAATGTATATATGGGACCATGGTTAATAGAAAGCTTTCATTTTGAATGCCTTCATTTCATACACTTTGTTGCTGTGTCACTCCCGAGGCCACTGGCTGCAAAGTATGTCAGACAGTTAAGGGGTGGGGGCAGTTTTTTCTCCAGGGGAAATTACCGAGTTGAAATCTACCTGAAAGTAAGGCAGAAAATACAGCTTCCTTGAGCTAGATATACAATTAAAATGTCTGTTTGCTATAACATGAGGTTCTGGCAAAACTGCAGATGTAAGGCCTGCATTCAGCAGCTAGTTGAAATGATCTGCAGGTCAGTGGAAGAATTTCATTAGCTAGAACCCCTCTCAGTGGTATTCATTTAGTAACATAAATCATAATTGTTGACAATTCCCCTTTGAGGGGGCACATAAGGTTTATAATATTCATGTCATAACTCTGATGAATGCATTAGGCAGCTACTTGACTACTGAGTATATGCTGCAGGAGAGAACTGGAAAGTAGTAAATACAAACTGGCAAAACAATTCAATTAACTTTCTCATGTGAGTGAAATTTGAGCTTAATCTCATTAGCTGTGTGAAAACGCAGTCAGGGTTATCTAGATTAGATGAACATAACACTCAGTGGATACTGGAGTTAACAGTTAATTGGAAGAACACTGCGGTCAGTTTGGAGAGGTGACCATCCCTTTCTGCCCTGGGAGCAACAATAGCAGCGAATTCAGATTGTACAGATCTAAAGCAATCTATAGAAACGCTGTGATGCAGTGTACCTATTGCAAAAAGACAAACATTCTATGTTTTTCCTATAGTAATATATATATGATTTTATTGTAAGGGAGAATACAATGACGCAGACACATGTGAGGAAGCAAAATTACAGTTAAAGGTCCAGTTTTGACTGCATCCTTTATTAAAATAGAACTAGCTACCCAAACTGTAAGCAGAAAAAAAATACATGTGATTACATTTGATATAATCTCCATTTTCTGAATATGTATTGGTGACCTCTCTGATATCCTGTTATGTATGATTTTCTACTGATGTGTCAGATAAGATAATTGTTTTCCAGCTTTAATGTATTCTTTGTACCATGAGTAGTGATTAAGCTTACGCTTCATTTCTTGATGGACGGGCTGACGACAGAGAAGCATATCCTTTGTGTTTAGCCTCTAGTGTAATTCTATTAAAAGACTTTGACGATCTGGAGTAAATCGCTGAGAATCAAGGGTCAGAGCAGGAGATGGGGCAGTCTCTTACTGCAGCTGATTTAGCTAGTTACAAGTATCAATCAACTTTTTGAAGTCATTTTAATACAAACTGCTCAGAAGGATTGCAAACATCATAAAAAGTAACAGGGACAGTAAAAATATAAATTGAAATTAAATTTGAAGCTATTTGCTCTTTTATCATTTAAGCAGGATCAATATTGTTGACTAGTAATACATTAGAAATGAGCTATTTAAAAAAGAAATGGCACTTTTTAAAGACCATGTTGTGAAAAAGAACAGGCTGTTCAGCCCATCAGGATCCATTCCTGTCTAGCACACCATCACTGTGAAAAGTTCAATATACAATACAATATAATATAGCTGTATTAATATTAAACTTAATACAACTTAATACACAGCTATGGCCAAAAGTTTTGCATCAACTAGAATTTTAAGACTGAGACACAATAGAAAACATTTTAAAAAACTATATGAACATAATTTTGATCTTTTATTTAAAATCGTGTCATTAAAAACTACAAAATGATATCACAAAAGTCTACTGGAAGCCATAATAGTAGTGTAGTATTTCATGTTAGACTTCAAAATGCCACATTTTTAAATTTTTGTCAGTTTTTCTTTAAGTATATGGAAACTACAAAGCGGTATGTAATTCAATTATAACGTTAATGTAACATTATTCAACAAGTTTCATTCGACTTTACAAAGCAAAATGAATGAATTCTTCAGGGTTATGCAAGACTTCTGGCCAGAGCTGTATATCTCTGGAATAGAAAATACGATTGAGCGCTGGAAAAGCATGGGAAAGTTCGACAGGCATAAATGTATGTGTTCTTTTTCTATGTATGTATAATTTTAAATAAGAAAATCTTTTAAATTTAACTTGCTGTAATATTTAAATGCATTCCACTGGTGTAATTTCACCTTTTACCAGCAGAGGGGGCTGCAGACAAAACCGTTGTAAAACTGGAAAAGGGGGATGGGTAACCATGGTAACCTCATACATTGTTTAGACACAATGAGGATTTTCTTGTTTAACTCTGCTAAGTATCCATGTTAGAATACATTATGATAATATGCAGTAAAGTAGGATTAAATGCAGCTTGATAGACACTAATTGCAGAGGTTCTACAGAAGCATTACTGGGGAAGTTGCCGATGTTGAATGCAGGCTACTTCATCTCAAACTGCTCTCTGTTCCCTGAAGAAATTCAATTGAATTCCAAATGCATTCTTTTTTCTGTTTTGTCTGCGCATTCCTCTGCTGTCAGTCCGTAATGCACAGTTCTGATCACAACCATGAATTATGAGTCAGAACTGTGAAGTCATGTTTAATAGAGTGTGGGTTGCAGAATTAACAGCCATGAAACCAGAGGATGCAACATCATGAATTGTATTGTAATACTTTTGATGCCCTGCCATTATGGATGCTGTCCCGTGTCTCTGAGATAAAATGAGGTTAAAGGTCTACAACCACAAAGGCAGATGAGCCCGGCTCTTTTGAATAGCGGTTCAGACGCTTGCTTGCAGGGTCACTGGTTTGATGAGCCAGGCTCTTTTGAATAGAGGTTCAGACGCTTGCTTGCAGGGTCCCTGGTTTGATGGGCCCGGCTCTTTTGAATTGCGGTTCAGACACTTGCTTTCGCTGTCGCTAGTTTGCACAGCCTTCACCCTGTTTAAGGAAATGTATATGAAGTGAATATAAGAGGGTGGGGTAGCCTGGTTCTAACCAAACAAAATCAGCCAATAAGGAAAGTCAAGGTGTCTGACTGCAGCTCACAGAGAACATCACTGGGAACTACTCCAAAAAGAGCAATGTGTTGGGATCAGTGAACAACTGCAAGGTTTGAGCAATGGTTTCAAAAGGACCAGTACATATGGATAAGAGAAGCAGGTTTAGTTTTCACAGGCTGAAAAAAATGTTTGGCCTTTGACAAATGGAGGCGATGTACAATTGTGAAATAAACCAACCACACACACCCCCCCCCCCCCCCCCCCCCCCCCCCCAAAAAAAAAAACATTGCGTATTGTGGCCTGTTTATTCCAATTCCTAGGGCAATAAACCGAGACATATAAACTTTGGAATAAATAAGATTCCCCGTGATTTTCATCCATCGCAACAGACCACATTTTCAAGGTCATAGTCAGGGCTGTTCATTTTCGGTTTTTATTGTTTGATCACATGATTCTGTTTCATTGATAATGTAATAAAAAAGGCAGCTCTTTGTTTTTAATTCAAACCAAACATAAAAAGCGAGTGAAGTTAAATAGATTTTCCCTGATTTAAAATCTTAATGACTCATTGCAAATAACAGTTTTTTCTTAATTAAGACTTACATCAATTTAACTTAACTGGCTTTTTGTGCATGGTTTGAATTAAAAACAAGGAGTTGTTATCAGTGAAACAGAATCAGTCGCATTCAAGTTACAGAGAAAAAACTAAAGCGGTCAATACAATACAAATCAACATTTATCCTAGAGTTTAATTAAGAAACAGAGCCGTCTCAAAGCCCCTCAGCTATAGTGCGCGTGTGTGGAGGTGTGTCTCACCTCTCTGGGGATGCGCCCATGGTACCAGCCATGGCTACGTGGGTCGCTGCTGCTCAGCTTGAGTTCCTCCTCCAGCTCACGACGCAGCTTCTCAGGGGGCGAGTCGATCAGGTACTTCTCCTTCGAGAACTGGGGAAGAGAGAAAGAGGACACAGCTTAGCCGACGGGAGACTCTCACTAGCAGTTTATACATGATATTGTTGCATTTAGCACAGTTTGTTATGTTAACCCTTTATATCCTGGAGAGGTTGTAGTAGAAATGATAGCCGGTGCATGGCGTAGTTGTGATGGAATCTTTTATTAAGTTACTCTTATTACAAGTAGAATCAATCCCACTAACACAAATGAGCTTAGACCTGCCAGGAAATCCAGGTTGAAAAGGGTAAATATAATAACCACAGAATAAGTAGACACAAAACAGAAGCTACATTCAATCAACTCCCTTGCCTGGGGTCATTTTATAGTCTATTTTTTTTTTGTTTTACTTGCAAAGATAAACTGATTAAGTTGTTCCCTGTCTCCCCAGAGGGAAGTGGCTATCAAATTGCTGTTGCTTATTCTCAGAATTAATTTGATGCATTTCGTTAGCGCAGCAGGCGTGAAGAACAAAAAAGTGGAACGGGGTTAAGCGGCGAGCTGGCGGTTTACTCACGCCTCTGTGCCGATTCCTAGCAGAGCGAGAACAAAAGCTGCTTCACAGGCGGTGAAGTCCGGAAGGCTCAAGTATTCAATTCTATGGTTCTACCCTTAAGTGAGTGACCAATTCTTTAAAATACATTTCCCTACATCTTAGTAGCTTTAGAAACGTCATTGCCTCCCTCTCTGTTCTGCTAAAGATTGTGTTTGTTCTTGTAGTATTTCAAACCTCTGGTACTTCCTGGTACATTGTCACTTCCTTCCATATATATAATGATGATGATGAAAAGTAATTCACAAACTCTGAAAACTCACTACAGTATTTGTATCATGTCTACAAAGATGGTAGTCATTGTCCAGGTAGGCAATTTTGTTCTTCAGCCCTAGTATGACTGAGTCAAGTGATCTTTATAAAGAGCTGGTCCTAATTGGAGGGATCTTGAGACTGACTGGGTCTGACAGAAAGTGGTCTGGGCAGGTCTTTATATGGCGCTCGTCATAAGCAAAGAGTTCACTGTAGTTCATATATTGTTCTGCTTATCATTGGTTTTGGTTGTAGTGTGGATTTGTTTCTCCCATTTTACAGAATAGAAAATCTTTACCAACCCAACTATGAAATCACTCGGATCTTAAAATCTTTACCAATCCAACTATGAAATCACTCGGATCTTAAAATCTTTACCAACCCAACTATGAAATCACTTTGCTCCTAAAATCTTTACCAGCCCAACTATGAAATCACTCGGATCCTAAAATCTTTACCAGCCCAACTATGAAATCACTCTGCTCCTAAAATCTTTACCAACCCAACTATGAAATCACTTGGATCCTAAAATCTTTACCAACCCAACTATGAAATCACTCGGCTCCTACTGAATGCCACAGTGCCTGTGCATTTCAAGACGATCAGTGTTCTGCAGCTTTACTCAAGTGTGGATTTTCTGTTGACAGATCAGTTTTATTGCATGTCAGACTCAGTCCAATCGCACAGCATGTCTGCCCCAGGCTCCGAGTAGCTGGCAGGTTTGTACGTTCTCAGCCTGCCAGACTCCCAGCTAATCAAACCTGAATGAAAGAGCTGACTGACTCTACCTCAGGTACTACCTTCAGAAAACAAGCAGATTAGATCAGTGCTGGTATGCTAGGCTGCTGCACAGAGTGGGCAGCTCATTAAATCTTAAACAGATCCTGGATTTCACAACAGAAACATTTCTTAAAGCTGCAGTGTCCCACATTCAGGTTTGAATACACTTAAATATGATTCCTGGTTGATCCTGAAACGATTCTATAAAAGACTGCCTTCCCTACAGCTACCTACACTAACACATAGCACCTCAATAAACAAGCACACTTGCTCCTAATTGCTAGGTATTATAAATTATTGGCAATCAATCAATCAATCTTTATTTAAAAACTGCTTCCAGAGATATCCGAGTGGGTTTTTTTTTTTTTTGTAACACAGTCCAAGAGAACTCAGTGCTGTATATCTTGCTGTAATATAAGAGCACCACTAGAAAACAGGATTTCAGTTGCTTGTAGAGGTACTGAAATACAGCAAAGTCCAGCTCCCCGGGGACTGCTAAACAAATTCTTTGGTTCAAGCAGAAGCAGGCCACTCTGTAATCTCTGTCTCGCAGCTTCACTTCAACACAGACATTGTAGTTAAAGAGAACGCTGCCAGCCAGGCTTCAGAGGGACTCCCACTGAAAGTCAGGGCCAGTATAGACATGCATCATTCATATGCATGCCCTGTCACAAACTAAAGACTGTTAAATTTCACTAAGATGGAGGGAATTCAGCAGGGCCACAATTTATGAACAATTAGAAGGATTTTCACTGTGTTCCTGCATTTAAAAAAAACTTGAACCAAGTTTCAGCAATGCGGCTGACCAGGTCCTCTGATTTAAAAAAACACCTGAGGCATCTCTCAATACTCCCTTCAAATGCAAAATGATGACATCACAATCAGTCACGTATCTTAATCGTATTCTCTTCATCTTCATAAATCACTTCCCTCTTTTCAATTGAAACTGACTTAAGAAAGGTTGGTAATAAATAGAAAACAGCATGGTAGTGTGTAGTAGAGTTAAAGGACACGTGTCTTAATCAGCACCTTGGTTTTCAGCCTCAGTCTGTTCACGGTCTACTTGTGTAGGCATTCCCTGCCACACAGACGCTCAACGTCCTACCATAGCTGCCATTTAGGATCACACTACAGCAATGCCATTGTATCAGACAACAGCTCTATTAAGCTGATCCTATACTGTAATCCTGTACAATCCTAATTGCCCCACTATTAACTAACCTGTTTGAATTGCAAACAAAAATCGCACACACTCACCGTTATTTACTGCCTGTGATGTTAATTGCCATTTTCACTGAATTAAGATCCTGGTTTTAATTAGCATAACTGCTTCATATGTTTATTGTTATGCAAATAAGCCTCCTTTTACAGAAAGGCAGCTAGGCCCAAGCAGGTCAGTGCTGTAAAGCTGCACTTTTCCCTGTCCTGTTCCCTACACAGTGTGTTTGTGTGTGGGGGTGGTGTATTGTGTAATTTGTGTGTCAGTAAGTAATTGTGTGAGTCATTTTAATTGATTGATAAGTGGGGACCACACCAGGGTTAGGAACTATAGTTAGTAGTGGTAAACTCCCCTGTGCTATGCTGTGTCTTTGTCTGAATCTATACGCTATAGCAGACTGTTTTCTCTAAGATTCGTTTTGCAATTTAATGTGTGTTTGTAAAATGCTGTGACAAAAAATTGTAATACAGAATGATGCAAAAGTGTTATTTTTCCAGCAATAAATGGTAATGTCCATTTTGAAATTGCTGTAGTCCCGCTTTTACCTCTAGGGAGTCAGCAGAAAAAAAAAATGATTTGCTGTTCAAATTAAAACTAAATAAGGCGCACAGGTCAGTAACCCGTCGACCCGGCATCAATATATTTTCATTAAAGACGTGGAATAATGCCTACTGTGGCTGTTGTCATAGAAACAGCCCATTGGGTGTAAGATGCTGATGAACCCTGCAATGTATAACAAGCTTCCAGTAGGTCATGGTAGAAACTGGGTATATTGGGTGATTTTTAATATTTTATGTGTTGTTTTTTTATTAAAATAATTCCAGGGAGGCTTGTGCAGGGAATCGTGCTGAGAGTGCACTGTTATAGCAATTGTAATCCATTAGAGAAGTTGTGAAAAAAATATTACACTTTATAATTCACAGTGGTTTAAATCAAGAAATGTAGCATCCGGGTTGTTAACCTAGTCTATAAACAAGAAAAAACGCCGTCCTTAACGCAAATCCACTCTTACAGAAATATTCTGTAGGGACACCTTTATAATCCCAGTGAATTACCCTGAAGAAACATTAGCAAATGACAGCATTACCAGCAATGGCAACGCAACAGCATTGGAACAAATATTCCAAAACAGTAACACGCTGGGGCTCATTCGTTGATCTAAATGGTGGCAGAGCTTTGTTCAGATTTGTTCAGACAGAAATGCACCCAAGAGAACACGCCCTGTTAGCTGATGCTCAGAACTACACAGTCGATTGCTAGCAGTGTTGGTTCATACCACTGTGATTCTATTGAAAACCTTACCACTGCGTTACCATTCTACCACTCGCTGATACCACAGTAACTGCGCTGGTGATACTACTGGCCCAGATCCATTGCAAACTAAATTAGTACAGAACCATTGCATTAAACTGAAGTGCCACTGTTGCAATGCCATTGAAGAACACTGTCTTATTTTTTTTCAGCATTATAAGGTAAATACCTTGGATCCTTACTGAGAAAATGAAAAAGAGAAAACCAATGACTTCTACACTGTGGTGCCAACATCTGGCTACTGGTTTTACGCAATACAGCTGCTACACCAGTGAGATTCAGCTTTTGTACATTACAGATTGCATGTCAGTCCGGTTAACAAATGAATCAATCACGGGAAAGACAGTTTATTTACCCCCCGCCCGTACTGAAGCTGCAATTGATAACATTAGCTTGCAGAGGACCCAGAACCCAGCCAGGAAAGAGTTAACCCCGCTGAGAAGCTGCACCTTGTTGTTTTGCCCCCTGCTGGTGCTATGAATATTAATGAGGGCCATTACAGGGATTATGAATGAGTGTTCACTCAGGCAGCTGAGACTAGCAGAGACCAGTCGGAATCATTCATATCAACGCAGCCAAACCCTTCCTCCTGACCGCCCAATCCCTGTGATCTCTGGCACCTGCCCTGCTTCTGTCACCCAATCGGAGCACATCCTCCCCTGGGCCCTCACGCCAGTGCCTGTATGTGATAACAATAATCTTTTAAACATGCTTTGATCCTCATCTAATCCTTTTTTAATGCAGAACACAGTGTTGCAAATGTAAGTCCTGATCTAAGAAAAGCGGCAACGTTAACAATTGCTTTTATTGCACCTCTTCTCCATATTGTAAAAGAGCTGGCCATTGCTGTGTGATTCTGTGCCAGTGTACATTGCATTGCACTCCCAATACACAATGTAAAGTGTAAAGAGCAGGTTCAACTTCCTGTTTTTTTCTGTCACTGCTAGCTCATGTTTCAGCAGGTGGCTGCAGTTCAGTTGCAATATAAAATATTACTTGTGAGTAATATCAGAAAGAAGCATTGCAATCACTTTTTAATTTATAATAAATAAAAGCCCTCATAATCTCTGACTTTTAGGAGAGGGGACTATAAAAATAAATAAATTACACAATTGAAACTATCTGCGGCACATAAATACAATTATGAAAATTGAAATTGTGCCTCAATAATATGAAGTGGTGGTACCACTATTTTTATAGCTTCTGGGGTTTAATTAATATAATTAATATTTGGAACACAAATCCATTTTTTCCAAGCTACAGCATTTGAACTTCAAAAGTAACATCCAGCACAGTACACAGGCCACACACGTCAACACCTCCAATCCCAGAAACCATAGCTAGGGACTCTTAGAAGGAGAGACAAGAGTTCAGGCCTCCTGCTGAGTGCCTGGCTTAATTGGCCTCTCTGATCAGCACAGAAGGGTTGAGAATGTCCTGGAGGGAGGGGGGTAAAAGTGCCTGGAAGCTGTTATCTGAAATTCCCCTCCGCTCAGTTGAGTTCCATATCTCTGGGATCCCTCAAGGGAGCCCTCAGCACCTGCTAGTCTCTTCCAAACAAATCTCTGTGTTCACACAATGTTTAGCGGCACAGATTAGGATGTAAGCCTGCCAGATCCCCCTATCTCATCACAACCGTTAGCCTAAGCCTATCGACTCAGCGCCTCTTCCCAAATGAGTACCGTATGCCTCAATGGGAAACCTCAGCCGCTGGCCTCTCCTTAGGGCTGTCGGTGGTTGTAATCTGGTCAGTCAGAGCCTGTGCATCAAGAGAACCGTCTGTCTGTTTATCTAGCCACATGGACAGGTACAGCACAGGGATGGGATCGGTGAAGCCTGTTACAGTCTGTGTCTCTCTCTGTAGAGGAGGTATGATTCACAACTCAAATATCACCTTCATTAGATTGACTGTTTTGTTGTAGATATAATTTTTTTCTTCACTAACCCAATCACATCATAAGGCACAGCAAGGAATTCCATGGCTGTACATAATGAGGGGCTAACAGCACTGGAGACTAAATGTGCCATTCATAAAACATCTAAAAACCACCCTTGGTATTTTAAAGTCTATTTATGGAAAAAAAATCTGAACTGTATACAATGTACAAAATGTTATTTTAAAAACTGAACATGATCTAATACGGTATATTGGGCTGTTATTTAATAATTTTTTTTTTTTTTAGGTATTCAATTAAAAATTGACAAATTGTTTATAGTAATGCCAAGTGGTTTCCATGTTATTTTAAAAGTGAAACAAACATACTTGTAATAATATTCAAATAATTGTATGTTGTCAATGTTTACAATATACACCCGGTTTACTTCAAAATGACAAAAGATTTTTAAGAAGGTAACCATGGCATTATTTCACTGTATTTTTGCAGTTTTACCATGAATTACCCATGACTAAGCTTTGAATTTACCATATTTTTTCCTGGTTTGCCATGTTCATGAATACGCTTTACTATACTTCGCTGGTCTTTACAATGCTTACCTATGCTTTAACTATGCTTTATTACACTTTACAATGGGAAGTTCTTACAAGGGAAACACTGGCAGAGATCCATCGCCACTTTTGCTTACATTTAAACAAAAAGGTTTTGAAATTTCAACAGCAATGAGCTTGGTAAATGGCAGCCTCTGTGTTGTTGTTGAGCTCTGTGACACACAGATTCTCAGTGTGCTAATGCAGCCTGCAGTGCTCGTCTCTTCCACAGCAGATGCTCTGACAGTCGGCAGCTTGATCAGGTCCCCTCTGTATCCTCAATCGCTAGGAACTCTCCAGACAGACTGCAAGGCTACCTCAGCGCAGATTTCAGGCGTCGCCACTTCAGAGGGCCTCAGCACACAGCTCTGCTTCTGTAGACGCAGTTTAAACTGTGACACGGCTCAGTGAAATAAAAGAAAAGTGAAAAGACTGCTGAAGCGAATCTGCGGGACTGCAGCTTTTAATCTACATTGCTTTCCAGTGGAGAAACGAGATGATTTCCAACTGCAATGCTTTACATAGCGCTATGATAAACCACAAACATGATTGAGAAAGATTGGAAATCACTTGTGACAGCTGGGACATGATTGATTATATATAACATCATTTCAGTTGTAAAATGGGGGACTTCCATATACCACAATAAAAAGGACAACACACAAAAGTATAATATTGTTTTCTACTACCATATGTTTGAATTTTAATCATTAAGAGAACCGACTCAAAATGCTTAAAGTACTAACCGTGTAACACTCACACTGCACTCTGCAAAGATGTATATGAATGATAACTGTGTTGAATTGTTACTGTTTTCCGATGGACACTTTTGGAATACAATCATGGACTGTGTTTTAGGCCTTTCGGGTAATGAGCAGTTCTATTCTCGGCATCGCCACTGAGATCTTGTCTTCAAGTATGCTGTGCAGCTGGCCAGCGAGGGGAGGTCTCATCAATCAATCTTCAGTTCATGCTTACAAACTCAATGACTTATTATAACAACATAACAGAATTGAACAGAGACCCATACGCTCGAAAGACAAATTGCCAAGCATAATAAGAAAACATGCGGCAAAGTGTGGCTAGCTGCTACATCATTGTCAGGAGTGAAGTAATCAGAGGGGTTATAGATGAGCCTCCAAGAAATTATACAAAAGAGCTCTAGCAAATTGACTGGGAGCTTTTAACAAGACTAGGAGAGACGCACTCTGTCCTAGTGTATGGCTGACTACAATTGCGTCTGGTGGAAGACATTTCCAGTCTCTCGACAATAAAAGCATTTATTTTCTTTTTTATAGATAAGCAATTGTGTATAAGTGTTGAGCTAGAATAAGTGTTCCTAAGGGGTTTGGGCCAGTTGTAGTTCGGGAAGGCACAGTAATTGAATTAATATTCAGGCAGAATTAGTCCAGGTGAGCAGGGCAATGTTAACCTGTGAAATGATGGGTTGTGTTTTTTCTGGGATTGTAGATGAAATATCTCAGAATTTTTTTCCCATTTATTTTATTTTATCTTTTAGAAATTTTAGTGTGCCAAATTTACTCCAGTTTTACTCCCCAGCTTAAAATGTCCACTGCAGCAATTCCCCACAACAGTTTAGGAGAGCTGAAGATCAGTGGGCATCCTACAATCCCTGTGAAAGCTAATTGCTGATTTACACCTGGGATACATTTTGCCCTCCTAACTGCACGAGCGACAGAGCTAACGCACCATCTAAGACTGTTAATTGGAACAGCCTGGACGCAAACCTGCACACACCTCACTGTATGACTCCATCAGCAAGCCACTCAGTCGTGCATTTACAAGGTGAGCCACTAAGGCACCCATATCTCAGATTTCCAACAAACCAAAATATTCTAAAAGCACCCTTAACATGACATGCATTAATAACATGCATTGTTAAACAGGACATAGAGCACAAAAAGAGATTAAACAGCTAGGAAAGCGAATGGAAGTTGCAGCCGTTGTGGTTGGGATCTATATTGAGTGGGGGTTTGTTTTTGCACAAGAAACACACTGGCAAGCAAGGTCATTATCTCCTGAACCTCTCCCAAATAATCCAGCTATAAAACATATTTTACTGCTGCCTCTGATTAATTTGGGAGATAAACGATCCAATTCATGAGGTTAATGGCGTCACATCGCTGGCTGACTCAGCACACCTCTGATCTCTGTTGTCAGGGGACCAGGCCTCGGATTTAACCCTTCGTTGTACAGCCAAAGATGTGTACTGAAACTGTTTAAATGCTGGCAAGATCTGCTAGAGGCAGACATCACCGCCAACCCATCTCAAGAGTCAAACAGTGGGATCAAACATCTACTGTAATTATCTGGCTGCAACCGAAAGAACAGCTTGCAGAACACACAGTAAGAAGTAACTTAAAGGAATTACCAAGACTTTAAAATCAACGTTCCTTACATATGCAACATTATCACCCCTTTACTGTGCTAAATATCAAATTGTGCTTGCTGATTCTACTGTAATGCAGATATATAGATTTCTTCTTAAATACAATATGACAGATTCAGAGTTGCTGTTGCTTCCTGGAATTTCAGATTCATGCCAATAGACTTATTCAGATCAGATCATATGACGGACAAAAGAAGACGGGATTAGGTACTTGGAAGCAGCAGTTAAACGTCTATAGTTTGTATTTGAAAAATCTACATAACCTGAGAAAAGGAAACAAAAAGATTACAAAGGAAGGCCGGTGGGCTTGCATGTGTATATGACACATTTAACATAAACTTGCTAAGGGTATTCTTTAGCACAGGTTATTGATCGATATGAGGGGCTAAGGCTGGCTGACTATCTGACTTCAATTGTTATATCTAGACAACTGCTTACCCAGTTACAATGAAACTTGAAAAGGACATTCTTTCGCTCAACTTATTAGAGGAGATCTTTTTGTCCAGCTGTATGTCATACTCTCATGATACTGACGGCTTTTATTTACAGCTATGGCAGGGGATGTGTGTCACAGCATGCTTGTTTTAATCAGTTGAATCTGACGTTCATTCGCTTCTCTTTTTCCCTTTGCGGAACGTAATTAAATGCAATACATTCAGCAACATCTCCTGAACCTGTTTGATAGTAAATATCAATTCTTGAAGTTTTTAACACAAAGAGAAGGAGAGGTTTTATTATTAGACTAACTAAATAATAATTCATCACAATTATGTTTTTAACAAGTGTAACTCTCGTATTAATCTCAAGCTGTTGTTTTTTTTTGGTATTTCTTTAAATATTTCAAATTGAACCCTGTTCTGCATGCTGGTTTCATGTTGTACTGCTGTGTTTATCATTCAGATGCTTTTGTGCCCTTATTTGGCTGGGTCACCATTGTAAATGCAAACCTGCACTAAATGCTTAAATAAAGGAATTGATTTCTTGACTGGGGGTTAGAGAGAAGGGAAGAATGTACTGGATTTAAATTAGTCAAGTCAAGGGGAAATGCCTCCAGTCTTATGTTTGATATGTACAGGAATTTAAAACCTCCAGCAACACTGAGCCACCAGCACCAAACAGCAGTGTGGTTTGTGTTCCTTGGAGGTCCTTTTCAAGTATAAGCAGGTAGGGCTGAACTGAACCCAGGTTTATTCAGATTCCTAATCAATATTGTGATTAATCC
Organism: Polyodon spathula; assembly: GCF_017654505.1. Classification (NCBI taxonomy): domain Eukaryota; kingdom Metazoa; phylum Chordata; class Actinopteri; order Acipenseriformes; family Polyodontidae; genus Polyodon; species Polyodon spathula. Next base: position 1,611,475 of record NC_054585.1, read on the forward strand.
CTGTAGCGCAATGGGCCCTTTTTAAAAAAAAAAGAAAAAAATGAACCTTCCAACTCAAAACTGAGGAAACAGCAAATGACAAACAAGAAGCTGTGCTGAAGCTAAAGTAGGTGTGTGATGTGTCTGTAAGTTTAATTCCTAACCCCCTGCTATATAAGCCCAGCGCCAGGCTCATTAGGATTGGTTGGAGTTGTACCTTTGTTATGTTGAGGTATTCATTCTGTTTATTTTCTGTACTGTAGCTCTGTTTTGGTTGGCTCTTGTGCCCTTTTATTTTTTTAAAAGTCTTCATTTTGTTTAATAAAACACTGTTCAGCCATACAGTTTTTGCCTCGCATTCCTGCATTTTGTGTACTGCTTTCCTGGAACCTGCCATCACAGGGAGATTATGCGAGGCTAGGTCACTCACTCACATGCTCACAATCTCATATGCACATAACAGCATGCTACAGTACAGATCAGTTCAATCTAAAACAGTGCCAGATGAAAGGCTTAGTACATTCAGGACGTTTCTAATCTCCTCATTCTATGAACCTTGGAACGCATTTATCTACATTTTCACACCAAAAAAAATCCTTTTCATCTTACTAGTAAACACTCTACACATGCTTTTGAAACCTTACATGTTGGGCATTACTTGCTTTTTAAGTGTAATATTTTTACTTGTTAAATTCTCTAATTGAATTGTAAGCAGTGGTTTATATTTGAAATCACAGATACACCAAAGGACTTGGCAGCCCATTTTTTGATACCCAGACACTGATGGATTTTTGTTAAAACACTCATAGTTTACCATGTTTTTTTTTTTAAATCTGCGTTACTATACCTTTTCTTTACCATGGTTTTGCTATGCTCTATTACACTTTCACTATGAGTACAGCAACACCAGCACATGGCACTAATTGTCCAGGCTATAAAGTGATTCTAAGACAGCAGCACAACTCTCATTGCTCTTGTTAGAAGCAGTTCACCAAGCAGGCTTTATAAGTAGGTCATCTTCACTGACTTCCTAGGAGAAGGATTCCATACAATGCCATAAAAGAAGGGGGAAGTGGGTTGAAATTTTGATAATAAACTCATCAAATGGCTATTTCAGTCTTGAACCGCCCCTTCCCGAAAATCAAAGCACCACCCTGGGGCCACTTTAGACTCTTCCTGACCCACTCCAGAGGGTCAGAGAAAAGCAATGAATAATGATGAAGCCAGACAGTAATAAAGCTTGGAGGCTGTGAGCAGGAACCAGGAAAGGCCTAGGCTCTGCTTCCTCCCAGTGGAGTTTGCTAGGCCTCACCTGGGGATGCTGTTTCCATGGCAACCCCCTCTAGTCGCTAGCTGGTGGAGAGTTTTATGGAGGTTGGGTGAAGGAAGCAGTAGAATGAATGTTTTATTTACAAGGGCGATGTAGGCAGTAAAATAAAAACAACTTTAAAGTTAGAGGGGGTAAATACAGCCTTTAGCCTTGAAGGAACTGCCCTAAAATCAACTCAGTGATTGCCTTGGGGAGAGGCCAACAGGGTATGTGGATAGGTTTATAATGGTCAAAACCCAGCTCTTAATGGATATAAAAAACCTGAATACACCTACTTATTATACATTTTCCTCAATTAACAGTTCATACCAATTGTATGCCAAAGAAATTACATACAGTACACATTTGTATTAGGAATTGCAAAAAGAAGAAAAACGATTGATATCTTTACACATATATACACGTTGTATTTACCTATACATCCATGTTAACTCTAGGGTAAATTTTCAAGTTAAGATGCAAATGGAAATGCAATTTTTAAATTTACAGACAGAATACAATTGTTTTTCAGCAAAACCCAAGAGCCTTGAGTTCTAATCCCATTTCAGATTCTTTAAAAAATTGTGGACCACTGGACTAAGCCTCGAGATTGCTGTCTTAGTCTACAATGAAATCCTGTCCATTGACAGATCCAGCCGGTTTCATGGTGAGATAATGGAATCTTACGTGAGTAATTTTTTTTCCAGCTGGGATCCCATTAACAGGCAATTTCAAAGGTCGTGAGGTGGAAGGTGAAAGGTCAAGGCTGTGATGGATTGTGTGCCTTAAAGTGCACATCAATGCTAACCTGTTTGTGTGTACGGGGGGGGGGGGTAAAGTGGTCATTTGGCCAGAAAAGTGCTGGCTATGTGTTGCCATGCCTCCCGCTATGTAGCTAACACCCTGTTCTAGATGTGTGACTGTTAATGTCTGCCAATAACAATAACTATACATACTGAGCAGCATCAAGCTTTTCTATCTGTAGCGCACAGAAACAAACCACAGCCATTTTCTTCACTTGTTTTAAAGCTACTCAGTACTATTAAAATACTCTTCAAATAAAGACATAGAAATTCAACCAAGGAATGAATGATGGAGACTCTGAACGGCTCATACAAATAATAATAAAATTCAGAGACATTTTAAAAAATAGAACAAAGAAAACCGCATAACTGCGTATAACCACCTTGAGACACATATTATAGTGTTATAATACATTATGACCATAGATTATTACAGTTGTAATATATGATTGAATATGAATAATTAAACAGTGTAGCTAATTTTAATATTACATGATTTCTATCCGATACAAACTATCTGATTCAAAGAAATTTCAAGAAATGAATATCAGCGTCTACTATATAATGTATATCCTTACATGCATGCATAAATACATACAGTACCTACACAGGGTTTTATCTATGCTTACAATTTGAAAAGGTCATACAGTCTATGTCTGTCGATATACAAACTTCTTTTAAGATCGCTTAGGCAAACATGAATAACACAGGGCGTTTATGTTTACTCTACAGACACAATGTTGCCTGTCAATCTCTTCTGTCCTTTCTAGTTTTTAAACATGCAAACAAACCCTAACCTTGCTCTGTCTGCATCATGAATGCTGACGCATCACCTCCCTCATCCTTAAATGACATACTTGGATGCACAGATAAACACAGACAAATAAGCAGGACAGAAACACACGATTGATTGATGTCCTGAGGATCAATAAGGCAGATAGACAGATCAATACGGTTTGTAGACAGGTTAGTCAATGCAGTTGATAGATAGATATCATTATCTCACTTTGGGTGCTTCTCTGTCTACCTGAGCCATTAAAATGAATCTCAGCTTCAGGGATATAAACTATGTGAAGCTGTGAAAGAAACATTCTTAGCCCTGGATATCTGATAGGGCATCCTGCCCCTCCATGGCTGGAGATACACAACACAGCTATCTGCATTCCCTCTTATGCAGATGCTAAATATTAAGCAATTCTGATGTTTCTCAATAACTGCTTAAGAGTTTCCTAATCAACTGTACTCACAATTGGATCAGCAGTTCCTTACACAGTATATATAAAAAGTGTAGAGACATACATATGGGCGTGTGCGCTATAACACTATAACCCGCTGTGGGTTAAAAAACAGAGTCACTTTCTTTGTATATTAGGCACACAGTAAAGTGTGACAATAGTTTAGTTTGTTAAAAACTAGTTGTACTTCAAGCTAATTGTATGCACTATGTAAGACCAAATTTAACACAGAGCATCCTCTTGCAAACCACTGTAGGACCGCTCTCCTATACTTTACACTGCAGCTTCGAGAGTCTCCACCCTCCCCCTTCCCCTGCCAAGCCTGCTGCAAAGTCTCTCTCGAGTGCTGCAGTTGGCTAGAAATGATGTCATTGTTTCCGGCTGTCAGAGTGGCCCCTATTGGCTGCTTCTGCAGATGCTATCGTCAGCCCTGAAATGTCACTTTCATTCATGCAGGGGTTTGCTTTGTGTCAGCCGCGATGCTAATAAAAAGAAAAGCGATAGTGCTAACACAGACGTTAACCCATTGGGGACCTATTTCACACCTCTTCTCTCAACAGCTGGCACTGTGAAGAAGAGCTGTGCACTGAATATGCGTTGAGCTCGCACTACAAAATATTTAGCATTACTAAAGAAACATTTGGCTATTTCAAATCCTCCCACACCTTTCAAACTAATCACTGCGCTACTCAAACCTGCTCCCTTCCTCACTGCAGCCCTGCACTCTATATACTGAGCTACTCAAACCCACTCCCTTCCACACTGCAGCCCTGCACTCTATACACTGAGCTACTCAAACCTGCTCCCTTCCACACTGCAGCCCTGCACTCTATACACTGAGCTACTCAAACCCACTCCCTTCCACACTGCAGCCCGGCACTCTATACACTGAGCTACTCAAACCCGCTCCCTTCCACACTGCAGCCCTGCACTCTATACACTGAGCTTACAGACCCAAAAAGTGTTAAAGCTTCCAAGTTTGAAGCATGTTTTCTTTGTCTCCATTCATTTTACACACGGTAAAACAAAACAAAGCCCCTCTAATACCCTGTAAATTATTATGACACAGTGAGCCTGCAGAATAGCAGTGTGGGCAAAATCTCAGCTGGACACGTGCTATAAACCCTAACCCTCTAAACCACAGAGGCTTACTCTTGCAGGTCAGTGCAGTGTGTGCCAGCTCCATTTTCAGAATGGGATGTTTGTTTTACCCTCAAGCCATTTTGGTTCAGAAAAAACAGAAATGATGTATATAGAATAGCGTATAGGGTGCTGTGCGATGCACGCTGACACCCACTCCACAACTGGTCAGAGCAACTACTGGCCGCTTTCACCCGGAGTAGATGAAAATCAGCTTGTAACATACACACAGCATCCTGTCATATATTTTACATCATTTACTGAGAATAATTAAACAGTACAGCTAATTCTAATGCAACATATTTTCCATCTAGCACAGACTTTTCAGTGGGCTGTATCAAATCAATATCAAATCATGAATGAATCCAGATCAATCTTTACTATATATTATACTCTATACCAATAATATAAATACTCTACCATGCTGTAAATTCAAAATCACAGCTATAATTATCATCTACTTCACTAGGACCTACATCCAAAATATGTGCCTCCAACAATGAGTAATGTATGTAATAAATGTATGTAAGTAAGTACAGTATAATCAACATCCCTTTATTCTGTGAAATGCGTCCGTCTACCATGTATAGGTAGGTTAGGACCTCTGCCCTTTACCCTGTCTGGAAACGTCCCTGTCAATACTCTCCCTGGGGCTCTAACTTCAAGCCCTGTGAGTACTCAAAGCACTGAGAAAAGAGCTAAGTACGACACTTGCATCTGACTGGAATAACTAAAAACACACAGCCTGGCAACTGTCAATACAGCCCTCTGCTATTCCACAGTTTAACAAGGTTTAACAACCTGGACAAATGGACAGGACAGTCCCCAGATAGCCCTGCCATGGACAGTTGGTGCTTGTCTGAGATACGACTCTATTGGTCGCTCTGGGCCTTGCCTTTTGTTTGTATGGTTCTCAAGTCTACACACTAATAAAGGAAGAGGCTGGTTTTCTATCTGGGATACAAGTTCTACTAAAGGCATGAAACCAGCTTCAACTGTACAGCTCTAGGATAGAAAGGGTTCCATTATGTGAGAAAGAGAGATGTGTCCCTCACGGGTTATATAGACTTTCCTCGCTTACAGGGTTATTTCTGCCTTGCTCATCACATTTTCTCCAGGTCTATTCTGTGAATTGAGGAGAACTGGTGCTGATGGCATGTGGCTCCAGTGCACAGAGGTCAGCTAGCCCCTCAGTCCACACTCATGAATGAATGGAGGGGTTTAACGTGACAAACAATGACCACATAAGAAAGGGATTAGACCATGGCTCTCATTGGGTCTGTAACGCCGAGGCAGGACAGCTAGCACAGGCTGTGTACTTTGTTCAGTTTAACTGGCGTTTTTTATTTTATTGCGTGTAGATTCAAAGTGATTTTAGAAACAGTTACAACTGCTAAGAACAATATGGCATTCTACTGCTGAAAGTAGAAGCAGGGGTGTGTCTGTCTGAATCACAGAGTGGCAAGAGGAATCTCTGCAGTTGTCAGCATACATTGCAATCCTTTTGAGCGGCTCTGGGTTCTGTCGCCTCAATATGGAGTTATTATCATTGTTCTCTAATTCTGCCTTTACCTGCTTTCAGCTGCTTTGAGCTTGTCTGGAGCATTCTAAGTACCAGGACTAAACTGACTTACTCATTCCATTCAACTCATGGGACACCTTGTATTTCAAAGCTGCCAGACCCACCTACCTTCCATTTACATGCCCAGTGAGAGTAGCTAGTAGTGAGTAATACTTGTCCCAAAACTAAAGTACATAAAAGGTTTAAAAAAAAAAGAAATAAACAAACGGTCCGCCAGACATACAGATGGATAAGAGGCAGATGGATAAGAGGCAGATGCTTTGATGACAAAAAGACGGGATTCCTCCAGACGAGACTGGGAAGCAGATTGAGAGTGGCAGACCGCACGGCTCAAACAGAGAAACGGGTAGACATTAAAAGAACAGAAAAACAGAACGCATGATATATTTAAAGAGTCAAACAAATCCGTCAACTGACACAATAAACGAAAAAGATAAACAAACTGGCAGGCAGTCATTGATGGGGGCAGTCTGGCGGGTGGATACTTCAGCAAAGACATGCTGTGGAGATACACCCTATGCAATCAGTTTTCTTACACCCTAGCCAGGCTCTGAATGACTCAGTCGAGTGCGCAAGAGTAAAGCAGATGTCCCTTTACACACTGACACACAAACTCCTTGCAAATGCCAAAACCTCGGGTTAGCACTATGACCATTGTTTAGTGCAATGCGTGTTACACAGTGTGTGAAGTGCTTACCCAGGATTATTGTATTTGCCCCAGCAACATTATCACTGGTCCCTTTTTTTCTTAAGTTAAAGATCTTCTGCTCGATATACAGTTATCTCAAACGCAATGCTACTGCTCAAGTTTCTTCCTGGTACTTAATGAATTCTTGCGCTACGGTCTAGCTGCAATTAGATCATGTGACCTACAGCACAGAATGGGATTAAGCACCAGGAAGCAGTAGTTATTTTAATAATGGAAGCAAAAATGGAGATAAAAAAAAGAAGACCTGGCATGGTCAATCGTGTGAGCGTCTTTTTCCACAACCTGCAGTGCAACGCATTGTGGATGGTGCCCTTGAGTTCTTCTGTCACCGTGGCATTCCTGTTTCTTTAATGAGATTCCAGAGACTGCTGTTGCACTGTGTGGTGGCGCTGGAATATTATTCTTTTGTGGAAGCACTGTAGATACCGCCACTCCAAGTAACTATTCCACCTGTATCACTTATCACCTAGAATATCAGTATAACAGGTATAACACCCAGACAGCAATGTCATTAAATTAAACTTAGAGAGATTGTATTTTATTTTATTTGAATAATGTTGTTCGGATAAGACTTTTTATGTGATCATTTAATTGGGAAAGGCAGTACAATTACACAGTGCAATTACACATTCCCCCAGGCATACGATACCATCATAAAACAAATCATTAAAATTAAAATAAAAGTATTAAAAATTGACTATTAGGCACAATGTATCAGTAAAGCTATTCACAGCTATTTACAGATCATATCAGTGTGTCCCTGAATGCAAAGGAATAGCTGACAAGACTTTACTTACAGTGGAAGGAACGTGCATGGGGTGGAGGAGACACACAGCCCGCCTGTCAGGTAAATAGAAGACTGCTCAGTATCCCAGTTAAAGACACTTTGAAGGATACGCTGTCACAAGCAATAGTTAAACACCACACATCCAGTTTGGGAATGATCGTACGAAAAATGAACCGAAACTATTAAGCACTTGCATTAACATAATTACAGATACTGCCTAAACGCGCACTATTTCAAAATGAACGACTATTTCTTGCCTCTCAATTAATTCACTCCCCAGGATTTAAACTCAACAGAGCACCATCTCGTTATTCAAGGGGGTCCCGCGGGACAGCAATCAGTTACTTTCATACCATCCAATTTAAAAAATACATTTTCAAATATATTTTACAATCCAACTCAAACTAAAAGAATCCCGGCATACGTGTACGCATCTACATTTTGCAGGGCCAATACAATCCTCTCATTATTTTAGTTTGCTCAGTTGACTGCTTATATTTTCCAATGCGCTACTGTATATGAAGCTCTGTTATTTTTGGAAAGCCCATGGCACATCATTGTGTAGTGTTGCGTAGTGTTGGCTGAAGCTTCTTATGTCTATTAGCTTAAACTGGTGAAGGCATGTCCAAAGCTTAGGTTAACTTGACTTGGTTTCTTCTAGGTTTTGGAGGAATTGGCTTCAAGATAAACTGGATCTTTACAGTCAAGCACTCAAAGAGAAACATATACCAGGGAAATGTATGTCTGAAGCATGCACTCAATCAGTCTATTGTATACAATGAAAGAACTGACCTTCAGACAGCAATATTGTGCACTACATCTAGTCTTAGCATTACTGTCTTCGAAGCATAAAAAAACATAAGATACACAAAGATCAGAACATCGATTTGCAAGTTTTAATTAACTTAGGGTGTGACGTAAGATAAAATAACTGGTAATGATTGACTATTTTGTTTAAGATAAAACTTTAATAAGAAATTGCAGTGGAATATCTTTTCGTACTAAATCTCTAAAACATCTCATCAAGGAACTGATTCTCTTACAGTGCATGCACTGTGGACCCCACTGGCTCTCTACAGAGCATGCACTGTGCACCCCACTGGCTCTCTACAGAGCATGCACTGTGGACCCCACTGGCTCTCTACAGAGCATGCACTGTGGACCCCACTGGCTCTCTACAGAGCATGCACTGTGGACCCCACTGGCTCTCTACAGAGCATGCACTGTGGACCCCACTGGCTCTCTACAGAGCATGCACTGTGCACCCCACTGGCTCTCTACAGAGCATGCACTGTGGACCCCACTGGCTCTCTACAGAGCATGCACTGTGGACCCCACTGGCTCTCTACAGAGCATGCACTGTGCACCCCACTGGCTCTCTATAGAGCATGCACTGTGGACTACACTGGCTCTCTATAGAGCATGCACTGTGCACCCTACTGGTTCTCTACAGAGTATGCACTGTGGACCACTTTTGCACCATTTTAAGGCATTCCTATTAATAGGAGAAGCTCTCACTCTTAGCTCAAGTTGCTTATGTGCACAGAGCAACAACTTGCCATACATACAATGAACTGTCAAAGAGGGCCATGTTATACATCTCACTTACCAGGAATTAAAGCTAGACTTACCCTAAAAGTGGGCTCATCATTTTTCCATTATCCTACAAATACTGAATTTCCACAATGAAGACTATGCTTCCCACGTTCTTAGAAAGTCATGCTATTATATCTGAATTCAACATAGTTGGAGGTATTTTACCTACTCTTATACCTCTTAGACAAAATGGTCTAAAATGATCCACACTTTTCAACAGGAAGATAATATGATCCTAATGCCCTGTTCCGCTGGCAGATAATATTACTGAAAATCCTGTTCAAAGAAATCTATTCCTCTAAAGGGTGGAAGGTATCTATCATGTAATTTTTCACACTTAAAAAACAAAGATTTATTTACTGGTGAAGATCCTTTTTCCTAGTGCACTGACTCACACACACACACACACGCTCCAGATCCCAGTACGCAGTGGTAGCTGGTTGCTAGCTAGTTTGCTTGCCAGTTGCTATGCCGGTAGGCTGGCATGTTGGCACCCCTCTTACCTGCACCTGCATGAACGATCCCCGGTAGAAACAGCAAGCTGCTGCCGAGATGGCACTCCACAGGCTGCAGCGCTCCGTCATGATGCTGGGGGGAAAGGGGGAGCTCTGCCGGCTAGAGGGGGTCGAATCCGCTCTCTATTAAATAATCCCACTTCTGTCCGTAGCTTGGGGGTCTGTAAAATCCCTGGCAAATCTCCTCACAAAAAGAGCGTCTCTACTGCTCTTGCTGCTGCTGTCATCCTAGGCAACTGAGATCTTTGATTCCCGACTCCTGCTCACTCCCCTCCCTCTCCCTCTCTCTCTCTCGCACGCTTGCTTGCTCGCTTCAGAGGGGCTGGGAGGAGGATTACCTCATCTTTTTCTGTTGAAAGGGAGGGGGGGTGGGAGGGATATGGAGGGGGAGAGATGCTGAGAAGCAGCAGTGGTCTCCTAGATAGTAAAGACAGTCCCTCCCCCTTCTCTTTACAGAACCGCAAGACACCAGAGCACCAGTGCTGAGCCAGGGAGCTGGGGAGGGAAAGGGGTATTCACAGCTTCAGCACCTTCTCTGACTGCCTGTTTACATCACAGCCAGAGCAGCTATAGGGAACAGATACAGCACAGAGAGGCAGGAGGCGTGGGCGTAGTGTGTTTATATGGCTGAGACAGATAGAGAGGGATATAATACACAGCACAGCAATACTGTAAATAAAAGGACATTTAAAATACTGTATAATCATGCCTGTGTGTGGGAGAAACGTCTATACAGATCTGTGCTGGGGCTTATTTATTTATTTAGAGAGTGGAAGGGATGGAGGAAAGGTGGTTCAGTAGAAATGCATCTGCATGGCTTTTTGGTCTTTCAGCCTTGAAGACGATTCCTCTGTCACAAAATATTGTGTCATAGAGTAACACAAATGTCTAAACATCTAGTAGTCTTTTGCATTGGCACTGATCCCTAGCCAGGCAAGTGATCCCGTCAATGTCAGTGAGATTTGCATGGGCGGCTATGCAGAAGGAAGCCAAAAGAGTAGAAAACACAGAAAACACTGAGTTTTCCAATATAAGTTGATGCATGTTGCATGATTATAAAGTACCTGTTTACAGTGTGTCGTCACAAATGACATAAAAAGATCATAAGTGAGTTCACATCAGTTAGCAACACTAAGTGCACATTACTACATTGAACTTGCATTTTAAACTCACTGTTGCAATTCAGCTAGCCTGGTTTAAAGAACTTCCTTGAGATGTGCCACAAAGATGATCCTAGAAATCTGAATTATACGTCTCCTGCTCTGAACAGACCAGTACAGCAAGAAGTCTCACGCAAGTCTGTAGGTCTTCAATTCAATAATTGGAAGAAATCAAGGCAACACAAGGGGAGGTCTATCTTAACCAGTTCAGAGCACATTTAGGATCCTGAATGCTTGGCTCATTCCCACCTGATCATTTCAGTAACAAATCTGAACAGATCCATCCCTCACTGTGCAATTGTGTATTCGCTAGGACAGCGAAACTTTAATGCAAGGTAATCAATAGGAGGCAGTAGGGTTACGTTACAGTAAGTGCTGTGCAGCCCCTCTCCTCTCACACACCCCTCCCCCTCCCTCTCCGGGACGCCGCTCTCCCGCACGCACCAGCTGGGTTTGCGGCTCCTTATTCCCGCGGGTCCCTGGCCCACAGCACTGTAATTAATGTTGCTGAGCAAGCAGTCAGCCATTTGCAAGCGGTCCGTTAATTATCGCAAAATAAACCAACCACCACCCCCAGCCCCACAACAATGCAAATATAGGTCGGCTGCTGCTTAACCCCATTCCAAAAGTGAAAGGAAACAGTGGGCTAATGAGGACCTTTTGAAGCCGTCCCGGGATGAATCCAGTGCGGTGCATAGGAATGAGTGAAGGAGCATGCAGGAAATTCCTTTCATCCCTTAAAGTGATTGTAGCAAACATAAAAAAAACCTTTATAAATCTTACTAATTGAGCACTTCCATATAGAGAATATGATGAAAATCTGATATATATTTTCATTTTAAAACAGGACACCTGGTACTACTGTACACTGGTGCTACTAGGTTGCTGTCTTGCCGTCCAGAAAGTCTGTTACACTTGTACTTCCTAGGTCATTTAGGGTTTAGAACACTGCTGGACTCATGGATTAAATAGCATGTATAATATACAGGGCGTGGTCACTAAGGGTTTTGGAATACTGCTGAAGTAGTCCCATGGCCTTTCTGTACTACATTTCCTTATTAAATTAAATTGAAAATGCCTCTTTATTTAAATTAAATGTGGCAGTTTAAGTGCAACATGAAACAATATAAGAGTTGAAACAGGTCTAGTTACAGAAAGTGTGATTATAGCTTCATTTTGACCTTTCTAAATTAATTAGCATTATCAAAACAGCAATCAATCGAAACACTGCGATGCGTCACATGAATGACTCTGCAGTATATAGGTCCCAGATTAGTTAGCTGTTATAAAGCTGGCTTTAAAAAGGGTTGAGGAAAAGATTGTTTTATTTGAAAGGGGTGGGACTGGGGTGCCGGCATGGGAATCTGTATTCCAGTCTTCATCAAGATCACTGTGCATCTTTGGGGAATTATTACTAGACATTGACAAAGGCAATGTTTGTCTATTTTACAACTGAAACTCTGTTTGAGGTGTCAGCTCATTATTTAGCATGATGTCACTCATAGGTAATTCACCATGTTATTACAGCAGCAGTGCCTCCTTCATAATTATTTCCCTTGAATCATTGTGCTCCCTATAGCTTGTTCAAAGCAAGTGCCCAACACTCTACATCAGCTTGATAAGCATGTGACCTCCTGGGTGTATGTTATTGCACTGTGCCAGCTGTAGGGGGATTTGTAGTTGAAGAAGCTTTATCGCTCTGTTCATTCTGTTTTTGTCTGACTGCTAATTCCTCTCTCCCTAACGAGTTGATAGAATGTAAAGCTGTTTTGCTGGTGGATGGGGAGCTTGGTTCTCACAAACATAATTAAGGTGTGTGGGGGGGGGGGGTTTCTAGTTCATTAGTGCTGGTGAATAAAATCTAGCAGTTAGCGATCACAATGACCCCACTTCTACACTAGTCTTAACAGAGCTCACAGTTCAGCTTTACAGCTTTCCACAGACCCTCACTGTGTCTGATGAGGTGTACCACTGGTCTAATGGTCTCTGGAGCCCCGTCCTCCAGAGGAGCTCACCGGGAGCCTAGCCTGTAGGGTCTGGTGGAACGTGATGTGGAGAAACAACACTAACCTGTGGGAGTCCATGTGACATTCCCTGCTGAATCCCCAGCAATTTGGCACTGCCAGGATGCAAACCTGTGCTCCCCTGATTAGATGACTCACCCTGCATACCATACAGCCACGTCTTTACCAGGAGAGCCACTCAGCTCTGCCACTCAACTCTCTTGTGTAATGAGACATTTTCCATTTTTGTTTTGTTGGTTTTGAGTTTAAACCTTTTTAAATGTGTATTTTGGACTGCTATTTAACCTGCTGTAATTCGTAGAAATACTATTAAAGAATAAAATGAGGCCTCTGTGCACTTTATCTACTTACAAACATTTACAGACATTGATCAAGAAAGGACTTCTATTCCAGGTTCCAGGTTTTCCTTTCAAAGAGAAGCATTGATAACTAGTGTCCTGCTACCCTGTAAAAACCAGTTGTGTACACAGCGCAGTCCGGCTCATTTCTAACGAGGCTAGTTGTGTGGCTAGTGGTGCTGTGTATCTGTGTGCAGCTTCTCTTGTCAATCTGCATGTCTGCCTCCCCCAGGGCCTTCCTGAAGAGGAGATGCAGGATCTTATTTACTGGACTCCAGGCTCAACACGTAAATAATTAAACACAGGTTTATTATTAGCTCCACACAGCGGTTCCTGCCAGTGTGCCAATCTACCAGGCTGTACTGAATGTGAGAATTCAGAGTAAAACTGCAGTACAAGATGAGGTCCATATTTTCAGCATTTGCTTTTTTTCTTTTGTATGATTTAAATTGAATGGAATGATGTCTGGCAGTTAGAACTGTCCAAACAAGCTTGCTCTTTCACATAGTAAAAGCATAGCAAAGTGTAATGAAGCATAGTGGAAGCATGCTAACATATACTTAAGCATTGTAAAACCCAGAGGTATATTTAAAGCATATTAAAAAAGCATGGGAAGCATGGGAAAACTGCAAAATTACTTACAAATTACCACTTACATAAGTGTGGTAATTGAGAACAAATCTAAAAATCCACATTGGATGAACAGAATGATTACAAACAAAACAAAATGAAAATGTGAAATGAAAATCAATTAAAATATTCCATAAGATGGGGAGTGTGTGTCTTTTCAAACTATGTGTCTAAACTCTGCAACTCAATTCTAAACAGTATTGGGAGCTGTGACAGGCTGGCTGGTGGTGATGGTGGTGGTGGTGGTGGTGATGTCATCGCCCTGGAAGCAGTACTCAAACACAGGAATGTGGGGCAAAATGGCGCTGCTGCGCGTATATTTATCATATACAAAAATAAATTAACAAAAGACTTTTAAATAATTAAAAAAACAAAAGGCTTGATGGCCAAAATAAACAAACAAACAATAAGAGTACCTTCAGGATGGCTCAAAGTAAGTAGCGGTCGTTTTGTACCTTTACAGATTATAGTTTACATACAAGCCGTCTCTCTCCAACTCAGACTAACACTCTGAGAGCGAGACCTGATATAGTAGGTGGTCAGGAGCTAATGAGACAATTGCGATCATTTATCTCCTGCCCACCTGCATTCCACACGTGAAGGCAGGGAGAGGAAATTAACCCCCTCCCTGCTGAATCAACACAATATTACACAGCAGACGGCTTTCGCCTACCCGCACACAAAACAGGGCTTGTCACTGTCATATTTTAAATACGATTATTAATAATAAGAAGAAGAAGAAGAAGAAGAAGAAGAAGAAGAAGAAGAAGAAGAAGAAGAAGACATATTATGCACAGGGTCGGGGAGTCCCGTCAGAAGACCCCTTAAAATCTTTCAAAATGGAAATCCTCTATTTTCATAGTCTGACCTAGGGCCTGTGTTTTATAGCAGTAGTTGTGTTTCTATACAGCCCTCTTGACATACAAGTTCTTTAAACGCTGTCCTTTGCTGTTGTTGTTTGGAGCAGTGTGAATGGAGCGACTCTTTCAGCACAGAGACAGCACATTGGTTTCTAAACCTGAATACCGGGATGCAATCCTTGGTGACATAATTCCTTCCAATTCCTTCCAATTCAGACAGGCCTTTTTTTTTTTTTTTTCTTTGAGGAGGCTTCTAAAAGCGCTGTAGGTGGGAATAACACATTGCTGAGTCAAAAAACAAATCAATGCTAAGCCTGGTCAAATAAACTCCCTGTGCAAACATCTGAAATGCAGCCCTGAAACGCTGAGAAGATCAAAAGCTTTCCAAAACACCTTTCATTGTTTTTCATACAGAGCACAAACATGCACAGATTGCAAATGAAAAGTGCATCGCTCCAAGGGAAAATCCTGATATTATTGTAATATTTTTCTCTAATGACCATTTAAGCGTGGTCTGTTCATTTATCTCAACAGTGTTGGATCGTGTTTGATTTACAAAGGCTTGATATAGAGACAGCTGGATTTCAATGTAAACTGTGATCAGACTGATTCAGTAGACCCTGGTGTGTTTTATTTATGAAAAGGTGAGGGGGAGAGGTTCCCCCAATGGACTCAATGTGAGATGTCTTCATTTCCCAGCCCAGTGGAAAGGCCACTGTCTTTATTCAGTTTTTAACTGCTTTTTTTCAAAAGGTTACATAACAATTTCCTTTTACAAGATTGTCTATTACTGTGTTTTTAATGGCAGTGCTCTGAATTAAACTTAGTGTGGGCATTTGCTTAATAAGAAGTATAAATATTTCCATTTTGTATTGTTCTTTAGTATGGACACATAGGGTGCTTTATGTGGGCAATTTGTTTAACCCAGGTACAGGCTAGAAGAATGAATGAATGAATGAATGTAAAATTCCTGTAATGGTTAAACATTTATTAAAATACAATGGTGTTTATTCGCAATGACCATGTTGCAGTTATGATACAGTGCAAACGCAGTAGCACACTATATTAACAGGTCTCTTTGCAACCTTCTGCTTATTTTTTTAATGATTTCACTCTGTTTGATTGTGACATGTGTGCTTTTCTGCATGCAGCATAAAAAATAAATTATTACTGGATGCAATGCATTATTTATTTCCTACAATTTAGTTGCAAGCAGTTTAATATGATCAAAGGGTTTTGTCTTGAGGTGTGGGAAAACGCTGTATGTTTTAGATGTGGCTCTGAACTGGACTAATTAAATCCAGTCCCAGAGCGAGTGAGCTTGGGCCTGTGCAGACACCCCCGGTTCACAGCATCTCTTCGACTTGCTGTTGCCACCTTCTGTGATTTGCATGTGAAAGACAGAACGACAGGCAGGCAGACAGGCAGGCAGGAAATCAATCCCTGTTCCATTACCCTGATTTGGAATAAGAAAACAGAGAGTCCCATGGGACTCTGCAGTGGGGATAAATCAAGCAGGGAAGCAGGGTCCTTCTGGAAGCGGGTGGCAGTCGGGCCTATGGTTCTCAATTAGGGCTCAGCAACAGAGACCAGTGGCTGGGGAGAAACAGGAACAGGTGAGGAATCGGCTTAGACACTAGCCTTCGGAGACCCGGGCTTGAATACAGCAGCTCAGGGCACAATAAAATGAGTTTTGTGTTGCTGCCCCCAGTGGCAGATCAGTAGTAGAGCAGTACCCACTAACTACCATCTTTCTTCAAGAGTCTAAAGTGGCAGGAAGCCATTCCAAACACAGACGCAGTCAGAAGCATGCGTAAAAACGTGCAGTACTCATGTAGTGCATTCCACCAGTATTCATTTCCTTCAGTTTCTAGAACTGCGATGACATCATGAACATTAGATATTGGGACATTTTTCTGCTGAGTTATAATCAAATACACATCTCTGCACATCGAAGTCATTTGCATAAAACTACATTACTCGCTTGACTTTAATGATTGACTTTTTAACAACTGCAATAGCTCTGATTGTGAAGCATCCACGCTACAGTTTGACTGAGACTGAGGAAATTCTGTGGGACCTTTATGTTAGCCATTTTTTAAAAGTTTGATTTCGGGGCAAGCTGCTATACAGCAAAAGCAGACTAACATTTACTAGGGGAAGCACTGCTAGTCAACTAGTCAAATAGGAAAGGGACAGTTGACCTTAGAAACTGGTAGTGGTCTCATTGCACATCACGTAATGGATATATACCTTGTGAACCTTATATCACGTGCAGGACCCTGCTGCAGATTTGCTGCACCTCTGTGCCGAGTACTAAGAGCTGCGGACAGCCTCACTTACAATGGCTGACAACTGCTGAATGCATTTGTCAAAAACACCCACCTGTATTCAGACACAAAGTCGAACCCTCCACACCTACGCAAAGCCTAAACCGAAAAACAGTGTTCTGTGCCTGCTTCGTTGTTAGACAGAACGAAGAAACCTTGAGTCCCCTGGGGCTCAGTCCTTCCTTTTTTACAGACCCTGAACCCATCCCTGTGCTGTACCATGGTTTCAATCGCCAAACTGTCCAGTACCAATGTACTCTATCACTTAACAATCTCCAGACACACTACTAAACCCGCTTAGTAAATGTGCCGAATAATGGAGGCGACCAGAGTCTGCTGTGTGTTGCAGAAACGTCACCTGACATTCTTAGTTTGCAAACAACCCCAGTGCCTTGGAAGCCACTCAGATCTGTTGCCTCAACTTGGATCTTGGAAGAAGGTCACTGACTCCTCCTTGTGGCATCTCAAGGTAATGTAAGTAAGTAGCATCAAAATACATTTGCTTGACTTTCTTTACTATCCTCTTTTTTAATGATGCTTACAATCAGTATTGCAATTACTCAAATGTTGCTCGTTTTTATTTTTGGTTAAGTCTTGAAGTAGATTTCATTAAAATTCTCATTAGAGTTCTGTTAAATATCTGAAGTCAGCGTTCTATGTGAAAAAGCTAAACACACAAGTTCAAATGAAATGTTATTTTGGTATTGCAGTTGGTTAATGTAGTGTGGATAGCCATACAATAATGAGAAGATTTGTTTACAAAATATTACTTTCTAAAATGTATCCTGCAATAGTGCAATCAATTAGGGGGGCTGGTTAAACATATCCATACTTTATATTGAAAGGCACTTGTGTAGTGATACTGTAGCAGTTCAAGCTATTTTAAGCTAGCGTATACAACAGTGGCCAGGAAGTCTAAAGCCACAGTTAAACTGTGCTTTTTGTGCACTACTTTATAACAATAATGTAAGTGCAATTACACTGTAGGGCTAATGCAAGCCAAAACCCTAGTGCTTTATCCTGTTTAGTGTTAAAATGTATTTCCATATACTGAAGGAGCACTGCAGTTCCACACACTTGTGACCTCTAGAATGTATCTGTAAACTCAGGGGTATCTAATTAGGATCCTAGTAAAACCTGACACGCTGAACTGCTATGCAATGGGAGTTAGACCGCTGTACAAGGAAACAACCAATGCATCTAACATAAACGCCGCTCGTAATTATTGTATAGGAAGACTGTAGTGTTCCAATATGACAAAACATTTCCCTCTATAACTACAGTGAAATAAATATGCAAACCTCCATCGGTTTGCATTATTGTGCTTCCCTCCAGTGGTGACAAAAGATATAGCAAACCAGTTACAGTGTGAGTTGTGCATTTTGTGGTATGTAAAGAAAAAAAACAAGAAAAAGAACTAGAATGGTCGTTTGACTTTTTAGATCTGGGAACCCCCTTGTTGTATAGAAGCCAAGCCTGTTGAGTGTCTCATTAACACAGAGAGGTTGAAAGGGATGCAGGCACTGGTAGGTGTTCCAGGAATCTGCTTGGACAGGGGTGTTCAAACCCTGGGGGCCACGGCACATATACAAATATCACCCCCAATGACCCTGACACCTGATCCCCACGCTGGGGGAGAAGATGTGGGGGACATTATGAATGTAATACTTTACCTTGATACCTTGACTTCCGCAGAATTGTACCTTTCTATCCTTAATTTCCAATGCGTTAACAGGGGGACTCTAGGGGGAAATGTCACAATTCTATTGTTTTATTTGGTGAGGGTGTGGGGACTTTGAGCCTAGAAGGTTCTGTGAAAGCAATAACACAAGTCAGGGAGTTCCAGCATGGTCCAATAACCGCACGCCTGCGGGTGATGTTTACCACAAGGACAAGGTCTTCTGTTTTTATAGCATGAATCGGGCTGTTAAAACCACATATTCAGTTTTAGCAATCTGCCATTAAAGACGGATTTAACAATTTAAAGATAGACTATAAAGGGCAGGTCAAAAGATACTCAAATGGATCCCTGCTGAGCATACCTGCAACTGTTTGGAATTGAAACACACATTCTTTTAAATGTACCTTTATTGGTTACCCAGCTGGTCTATAAAAACACGGCAGACTGACAGCAACTGAGTCTATTTAAGACACAAACAACTCCTTTTCACTGTCATTTTAATTACCATATTAAATAGATTACAAACATGAAGCCACTCAGAAGATTTTGGAATATTTCGGTACATATTATTCTGCCTGAAGTGTCCAAAGACATAGATAACAGCACTATGTATTCCTCGTTTACAAGATAACCGTGATAAGTCAATATGCAGACATGAGCCCCGTGTGGTCTTCTCGTTTGGCATTTTGGGTGACAGAAGTGCTCATGAAAAGTCAGCTGTACAAAAATGTGTCTTCCAGTTTGATACCTATTCAAAGAGCTGTTCGAACACTACTTGTGGTGCTGCCTTTGGCAAAAATACGGAGCATAACAAAGTTGTCCAGGAACACTTGGAATCTTTTTTTCAAATGAGGAACAGTTAATTTTGAGCCAGCCGCACCCCACCCCCCCTGCACTCGCCAAGGCTTTGAAAGCTGAAGGTTAGTTACCCTGGAAACTAGAAGCTAGACCAAACCAGATCACAAAAACAACAGCACTCTCCTGACAGCAACAATGATAAACAGCTACGACTGCACACTGTTTAGCAGCTTCGGCTCCAGCAGTCGGGGTATCTACTCACGATCAAAGGCTATCAAATACAAACATAACTCATACTGCCATTGCAAGCCAGAACACTTCTGAAGAGGGCTCACATTTCTGCATACACCAGTAGAAATCTCTTGAAAAAAGATTAAAAGGGTGGGTGGTGGTTTTAAAAATATGACTTCTATAAAAAAACAAACTTGTATTAAATGCTTGTCGCATTTGTGACTAGCAATGTAAAACCCAGCAGAGCTACCTCAAATAAATATATAATCTTCCTACCATAACTAACATTAAGACACTCTTTTATAATTAGAAAACTCCTGTTAAAACTTTCAAAAATAGAAACAAACTGCAAGTATTCGATATAAGGTTTATAGTTTAATTTGGTAACTTCAAAGGGCTCTTTGATACCTTCTGAAAAAATAAGACGAATTTTAACTTCAGAGCAAAAAGCTTGTAATGTAATAATTGGTGGTTAAACTGATGTTTCTATGCATTGCTACGTAATCTGGTAAGGTATAGAGTTTAGAGTTAACAGAACTATTCAGATCTACTAAGTATTAAAGTATTATTCATTGTTTCTCCGTTTATAAAATTAAAAAAAGATATCCAAACATCAAACATAATCGTCCCAACACAACTAAATAGTACATCCTAACTAGGACCTAAGAAACAGGAAGTTGTGTTTTCATTGGTCTAAAATGAATGCGTAACATAAATACGGGCCAGTAAAAAGAAACACAATCACGTACTCCCCCCACCCTGCAAGACCCCCCACCACCCCACCACCCCTCTCGCTTCTCTTTATTAAAAGTATGAGATCATTCAGTTCGGTCCATCAAAATGAGGAGAAGTGAATCAAGAATTAGAGAAACAATCGCCCAACTGTTTCCCGATCCAAAACATCTTGTTTCCGTGGCACTGACATCTAAAATAGCTCCTCCCTTCCTCTCCCCCTCCTCTCTCATCCCTTCTTATTCAGACCCCTGTCAGCTTTTCCAGCCCTGAAGCGGACCCAAAAAAGTGAGGATATGGGAACAAAGACGCCTTGTTCCTCTCTCAAGATGATGAAGCGCTCGTTAGCCTCTGCCTTCCGTAATTAAACTGGTCCTCTGGCTGGCAACAGCTTCCTCCAGCCCTGTCAGTGCCTTTCATCACAGGCCTGGCAGTTCCAGCCGACAGCTAGCAAAGCACTCAATGGCCTTGCTAAGGCAGCTCAGTCTGGGAAGCAAGCTGGGAAACAAAATTATGATTTGTACGATAAAGAAATCTTTCAGAGATAAACGTGGTACCCCATAAAATGACCTATTGCATTACAAGACTGTGTGAGTCTGACACAGAAGGCTTCAGCCACTAGTAGGCCCTGAAGCCATCCTTGTGCTGTGCTGTTTCTCTCCTCTCTTCTCTCGGCTGGCTTTGCCTGATTCAAGCGCAACACGGCAAGCGTTACCCATGGCAACTCAGCTCCCCAACAACTATTTTCAAGGAGTTGCCAGATAGAGCCATTTTATGTACGTGATCCTAATCTAATGACAGCCTGGTCACTGTGCACTAAGGAGATCAGCAATCCTCCTGAAGAAAGGAGACATTCATAAACAGCAACAGTGCAATCCTCACATTCCCATCGGCAGGCAGGGGCTCTCTGCTTGTTCGCAGAGGGAATATGTTGGGTTTTAAAAAAACACTAAAGGTAATAGCAGTGGTAATTGATCTTAAGAGTGGAAGCTGTTGATTTGATTAAGTACTGTATAAACACACCAAGTTTCAACACCTCAAAAGACTCTTCTTCAGGTGGAAGTTCAGAGACTTTTGAAGTCTTGAAACCTAGTGCTTAATTTCTTTTACATATTGGGAATCAATGCTGCCAATCAGGATGGTTGAGTTGAATGACTGCAGGATGAATGTGTAAAAGATTACATGACGAGTGTATATGACAATTAACTGCTGGCAAGTAAATAGTGCATTTATATTAAAGACAACTGTACTACTGCATAAAACACGGCTACACTGACAATACTTAAAGACTGAAGCTGTGATTCTATAATAAACGCATCTACTAGACATGTGTTTGTGTGTGATGGGTAGATAGTTCAACAAGAACCAGAGGACCAAGCTTCACAAATCCTCTTCAAAAACTTCAGTATTACAGTGAAAACTGCTTGATTGAACCACTGGTTAATTGAATCAGCTCCTACTGTAACGTGAAATGACATTCCCTTTGCTATTCACCTAATACAAACCCCAGTGCCGTATTGAATTCCTGTGATCACAATGAAGCTCTACAAAAACTGTACTCACGTCAAGAAGATCATAAAGAAAGACTGGCTTACCTTCACATACTCGCCTCTGGAATCCATATTGTCCAAGTGGCTGGAACAAAAAGAAGAAGAAATTGGGACATATACATTATGCCACCAGTGCTAGACTGCCGCATCTCACAACTATGGAATTGCACAGTATTTTCAAAGTGACTCTGTCTGATCAGTGCAGACTGCAGAGGAAGTCATTGCACAGGCTGAATGTGTAAGCATGTTCCCATGACCCCATCATCCGGGAGAATTCAATAGGTGGAAGCATTACATAATAACTCCCCCTCTCTCCACACACTGCTCCCAACTCCCCCTCGCTGAAGCCATCTAAGTGATACTGCTTGAATAGCTTTGTGTCAGCCCCGTCCCATTAGAAAAGGTTGTTAACCAAGTTTTTGGTATCAGGCTGGTCTCCATTTCTCACCCCTCGCTCTCAGTGCCTCAACAGTGAATAAAATATAATAAGGCTGCTGTCCACTCCTCCCAAAACCCAGGTCTCCAGTGGTGAAAGTGTATCTATTGTCGTTAATCTCGTTAACCTAGGGGTCATGGGTGATGGTATAAATAGGGGGCATAGTGTAAGTGATCTGTTCCTTTTGTAAATGGTTAGAAACAAACCTAAAAGGAGAACCCTGTGTTACTGACAAACCCCTGTGTTAGTGAGTGTTGTGTTTTGTTAGTTTGCCTAGTTGACTGTTTGTTTATCAGTTTTCTAAGACTGCTAACACCTACTGGGAGCTGTAGCCGCAGGCCAGCACTAAACCCAGACACCAGCACTTCCCTTTCACACAGAAAACTGTCTTTGCACCACGAGCACTAACTCACTCACTGAGGAAGCAGTATATGTGTTTTGTGTTATGGGTCAGTGTAAATGGGAGTTTTGGTTACGGGTCAAACCCAGGGATTACAAACAAAGTGATACACGCTGATGTATCACTTTATAACGTTTATTTACAGTTGTTTGCCGTAAGGCTCTGGACATTGAAACCATCAATAAACACCCTTACACCTGTGAATCATTGTCTGTGTGATTAAAATGCTCTGCACTGCACTCACCTGCACTTACCACTTTGCTGCTGCCAAACAGTTCAAAGCCAGGTCTAATTTCAAAACCACAGCAACTATATGTAACAGGGCACAGGCTGGGTGCGAACTGGCAATCCCACACACCGCCAGCAAAACGTCTTGACCGCTATTCAAAATAGCATTCATGGTTATAGAGCTTTTACCCTCATCTCATCTCACACACGGGGCAGGGTACAAGTTGTGAATTAGTTTCTTGTAAAAGCGACATGTTGCTCTGCACTATATCACTTTAAACGCTCCCTGATCCCAGCAAACCCAGGACATCTGGAATTCCTGTGTGAAGTCCCAGCTTTGTGGTTGTCTCCCACCATCTTTCCCCCTACCAGAGGGATCCCTGGAACTGATCCAAAGCAGTTGCTGTTTGCAGCTGCCCCCTCCCTGCCAATCCCAAAAAATCCAGACCAGCATTCCCGAAAATTCACACATATCAGCAGAAATAGTCAAACAATCTCGTCTTCATTGCAAATAGCCCAGGAAATACATCAATTATTTTTAATGTTTGGAAAGTGCACGGACAATTTATTTGAATAATGTCAGTACTTTAGCCAAACTGTTGTTGTACTATAAATACTGTACTTATTAAATCATGTTTAATAATAATAATAAAAAAAAAAAGAAATTCACATGCCCTGTAGCTAAAGTGTGCAGTAGAAAGCTGTTGAGATTGTGGGTTAAAGATCTTTCACTCTCTTACCAGTTTTGGAGCAGTATAATTGTGTTATTAGTTTTAAAGCCCAAACTAACTAAATACAGGATATAAATGGTAAAAAAAGTTGCTGTTGTTTTTTGTTTGGCAACAGAGTAAAGACTAAAGGGATAATTCCCCTTGTTTATGGTGGCTTCATCTACCCTACAGTAAAGTGCAGAAATCAAACTTCCGGAGGTAAAAATGAAGACCCTGTTATTCTGCATTGCTAGTGTAATGGATAACTTCTGGGATATAATTGCATTAAAGTACTTTGCCTATTTTTGAGGCATGATTATCTATTCAAGGATAAACAGGCAAAAGGCCTGTGGGATAAAAACTAAGAAACAAATATTGTGCACCAAACACTTCCAAATGAATTTCAAGAATACTGGATATGATAACTATTAAACTTGTAACACTGATCAACAAAATATCAACACAGGAAAAAGAAAGTTGAATTCCAAGGAATTTTAGAACACCAGGATGGATGTTATCCCAGTGAACTTGCCTCGTTGGTGCTGCACTGCGGGGTGCAGGCTGTTCCCACACTGGGGAACTCAGCACATTCCCGCACTGATTCCACACAGCTTTCAGGAGGCATTCCTGAGGGCAGCTTTCCATCTGGTTGTCAGTTGTTTTAGTAAATGGCAACTGCCTTGCAGGAGCCGCATTCTAAACGCTCACGTAATACCGGCTGGGGTTTACTGCAGCTCAAATTGCCCTGCTGTTTCAGCACACTTTCACTCATGTCGTGGCACTGAGCAGTGTGAACAAAGACACAGACTGGCCAAAAGAGTCGAGAACTGACTTACTATCCCACACTGAGCGACACATTGACTTGAGTATCTGATCCACTGTTTCTGTGGGCCAGTCTGGCAGGTCGGTTTCTCGTCACAATACGTTGCACACAATTGTAGGGTTGATCTGTCAAAATCTGCTTGCAACCAGAGCTGTGCTTTCTTTTCAGTGCTGGTTTTATGCAAACTTTGCCGTTCCAATAAGACTGTCTTGACTGTTGGTCGATGCAGCCACCGTGTCAAGGGATAAGCCAGTAGCAAGGGCACCCACTATCATGCCTCTTGTGAAGTCACTGAGATGATTTGCCTTGACACACACTTGTGTGAATGGGCTGTCCTTCACATGACTGATTCATAGCTTATTTAGTGTCATTTAAAAGCTCCATCCCATTTAAAAGTCTGTTTCAATCATATATGGACAAAACTGTGGATCTGACAGACTTTGACAGAGGGTTGACTGGCGCTTGTTTAGCATTGAGGAAGAGTCACATATCCCAATTTAAAACACCTTGCAGATTCGTCACACCAACACAGTGCCGTCCTGGCTGTAAATGGTGACCCTACACCCTATTGACAGTGTTGGGACAGGTGTTTCTAATATATTTTCTAGCCCTGTATATGGCTCATGTATTGCTATATGTATTGTTTTCACGCTTGCAATTCTTTTAACAGAAATTCTACACAATACAGGAGGTTCTCTTTGCGGTGCATGCAGAATACAACTTGGAGAAGCACAGTCTTCAGTGAGCTGTGCACTTGTGTGTTCGTCCTGCAGCAAGTCCCATGTACATCGGCTCTTAACAAGTAAAGGAATCATTTCTCTGCTTTACTGCCTGGATCTCTTCAAGCAGGTCATTGAATCTAAATGAACTGCAGGCCTGAGTGAGAAGGCTGTACTTGGCTGTCTTGTGTAATAGATAGAGGAGTCTGAGGGCTCAGATTGCTGGTACCTGAATATACTGCAGTGCTGGGACGAATATTCAAATATTCAAAGAAACACAGCTTGAAATGTATTCAGTGGCATTGTGGACACAAATCTGAAGAAGTGTGTTGCTGTCATTTCTTTCATAGGTCATTTTCTATCTAATGAAAAAATGGGATAATCATTTAAACATGAAAACCCCATGTTTGTCTAAGCTTAGCCTATAATCATCTTGTACAGTATGTTCCCTCTTTGATCACATGGAGGGGTGGAGATTGCTTACCCATACTATAGAGCTCGGTACACCACAGCTCCTATACCGCGCTGATCCGACAGAAAAGCTGTATAATTAGGAATGCACCAGTAGAGGGATATAGTGTACCACTCAATCGTTCTCTTTTTTACTTTAATATTCCCTGTGTGGAAAGTGTAGAAGTGTGAAGTTACACTGCCAACTCCATTAGAATGCTGACACCTATGCATTAGGACCATGCCACTGTCTGCATTCTTTCCATAGAAAATCCTGACTTGAAGGAAAATCAGGCAGAAAAGCCGTTTTGTGATGTGTTTAATTTTCTGGACTGCTGCTTGTGGTGTTTTGGGCTTGGCGTTGGAGGCTCAGTGGTTTCTTACTGTGGCTGGGTGATCAGCCGCTTGATTCCCTCAGGCTGTGCTTCTCTAGTTAACATGGCATCCCCACAATCCCTATCTCCCTCCCTCTCCCTCTCCCTCTCCCTCTCCCTCTCCCTCTCCCTCTCCCTCTCATCCTGGCTGGGAGGATGATGGAATGCATCCCACAGTGAAGCAACATCCTGGGGGGTGAGGAATGAACACAAAGGTACATGCAACTAATTCAGGAAACACAACTGAGTGGGGACAGCCAGAATGAAATGTAAACCATTCTTTAGCACTGGAGGGAGGGCTGATAACATGTATAGATCACAAACAGCCAGTCCCAGTTTATAGTCAGAATTTGAATTACTTTTTATTGCTAAGTTAATCAACATACACTCCCGACAAAAATTATGGAAACAACAAATGATTTACAGAACAACTGGGGGTGACAATTATATTGCCCTTTTTTTCTCTTTACTTTACTTACTAAATAGCTTGGTATCCCTGAACAGATAATCATGTCCTCTTTAAAAATATGCAAACTATTTTAGTGAGTAAGACATCTCACAAGTAGAACAGTAGACAGAAATGTTCTCCTTTTTCCAGGAAAGGTGTGAAACTGGGGAGTTTTTTCAAAGTATTTATTTGTACTTTTGAAATCCTTAAAGATGAGTAAAGAGTAAACAGGGTTTTGTTATTTAGGGACACTGTTGTTGTTACTTTTGTTCTGCATGGAGCAAAACAAATTAATCTCTGACCACACTCCATTCCATTCCATTCATCTCAACACAGGTTTCCAAAAAACATAGTGGCAATCAAGAGGAATGTGTTTCCAGACGCATGTGTCAGATAGAAACCATGTGTTTCTACCTATGGTGTCCTCAATCGAATCAATGTGCAGAAAACCTTGAAAGCATCACTCTGCCTTCTAATCCCCGTCCACAGTATGCTAACAGGGTGTTCTGTCTGGAGAGATCCTGCTATGCATTTACCAATCTGCCAAGGGAAGCCTGCAGATCAAATTCTAAATGTGGAAAAGCATGACGATTAGGTTTGTTGTTTTCATATGATTTGGCTATGTGTTCAGTTCTGGCAATACAAATTGAAACTAGTGAATAATGGGGCTGCTTCGCTGGTAGAATAATAATTAATTCAGTCCAGGGGTTGTGTAATCCTATTGGAAAATTCCTATAAGATTTCTCACAGGAGAGTTTTAGAAATACATTTTTTATGATCCTTTGGGAAGAGGCCTCAAGACTTGTGTCATTGTTTAACATACCAATGGAAAAACATTGTACTTGGCAAACTACTACAGTGAAATGTCTTGGACCTCAATTTTTTCTTTGTTAAACGTATAGAAATCCAAACGATGCTTCTCGTGTTTGAAAAATGCCACAAAGACCCACATAAGGCATAGTATAGCATAATGTTTTACTGTACTCTTAGGCCTGGAATATTTACACGCAGTGAACAGTAAATGTTTCTGATTAAGGAAAACATTTTTGTGTGCAATGTCTGATTAAGGCTTTCACAGCTGACGTTATTAACCAAAAACTCAGTTATCCTTTAAATCTTTACAACACATGCTTGGTCTACACAATAGAGTGTAGACTCCAGACTAGCTTAATCAAATCCAGCAGGTGCAGAATTGTGTGTGATAACAATAGCACCCCAGTACAGCCTGCATCTCAAAGCATCATTCAATTAAGGATTGAGTTCATTTATTTATTTTTTCGGTTTCTTTGGGCAATACAGAACAGTCTTCAGTGCAGAAATTCCTACCTACTATCTGTAAAGTAAAAATTGAGCATATCAACTGTGCAATAATGATCAAAAGGAGTAACTAAATATAATGACAAAATGAAAAAGGTGTTTCTGACAATACACATCAGAATTGCCAATAGCTTCCTGCTAGTAAAACTTTTTTGTTTGGTTTGGTTTTGTCTTTTGAGGGGGTTGTGTGGTCCAGTGGTTAACAAAAAGGGCTTGTAACCAGGAGGTCCCCAGTTCCATTCCCAGCTCAGCCACTGACTCGTTATGTGACCCTGAGCAAGTCACTTAACCTCCTTGTGCTCCATCTTTCAGGTGAGATGTTGTTCTAAGTGACCCTGCAGTTGAAGTAGAACTCAAACTGGAGTTCTGTGGCCCAATCAAAATGCCCATACAAGGCAGAATCTCACCAGTCTGTGCAGCAACACATTCAATTGAAATCTTCTGCAGCAGCCAGTGCACTAGCTTGCAGCTGGGAAGGTTGCAGGTTCTGTTGTTATAAGTGTAATTGAACTGTTTAGAAAATCTTGGCGTTATTCCTGCACATTCTTTGTAAAATTATCCTTGGCCACTCTCATGTAAGATTAGAGTTTTATTTGTAATTTCTCTAGAGTTTCACTGATTAACATCAAGGCTGAAGAAATAGAAATACATACATTTTATTGGTCTTAAGGTTAGAGAAGGGAAAGGCTAGCCTTACATCTATGCAGTTGCTGTAAACTGATATAGGTCACCCTCTTGTTAATGTATTTTATTTTTTATTTTGTATCATTAATATTACTAGTAATTTTCTCTAAATTCGGCAGTTTAAAGTATATTCATATTCTTTGTACATTTACAGAGATTTACTTCACAAGCAAAGCTCTCTGTTACATTACAGTGTTGCATTTTCAACTGTGTAGTGTGAGACAAACAGTGTTTCACTTTAAATTCACTCAGCTACTGTCAAGTTCAAACCACTTCATTTCAAGGGCTACAGACAGCGGACGTACAAGCCCCGAGAATTTCCCGGGGAGCGAAAATCAATGCGCTCTCCCTGCTGTCCAGAATCCCACTACAGGATTTCTATTGCAAATACTTTCGAACTTTTGTGTTACTATATTGTGCATACAATATTCTTTATGTATACCCACATTTTTTGTTATATTTACGTTCACTTGGTACTGTATTATTGTACTACACTGCGAGTGAATGCCAATTAAAATGGCACTCTGTGTCATAATATTTAATAACCAAAATTTGACTGTTTTTCTACACAAATATTGTGAAAACAGACAGCTATAAACGTGCGTGGGTGAAAAGCAGCTCAATGGCTCTACTTCGTTACAGCGTACAGTCAGCCTGAAACCCGCTAACATCAGTTGCTGCATTGTTTAAATGCGTTTAAATCCAGCGCACTTTCGCAAGACGTCCATAGTTTTACAAAGCATTTCTTTTTCTGCAAAATTGAAACCGAATCAGTCAGTTTTTTTTTTTTTATTTCTTCATTCCAAAAGTTTTTTTTTTTTTTTTTTTTTTTTTTTTTTATTATTTACAACAGAAAGGTGAGGAACCGCGGATAGAGCACAATTTTCCCTGGGAGACGGCTGTTGTAAAATTAAACGTTTTATGAGAAAAATCCAACAAACAGCATTCAAAATTCTGCCTATTCTCTTCTACCATGTATAAGAATAAAGAGCCCAGTCTGCGTATCGGGAGCTCTCGACTTCCAGCACGCATTGCACAGCAATCCATTTAAAGTTTAAAAGATAAAGTTCTGTAACGCTCACCTCAGACCCATGGTACAAAATTCCCGTTAGTTTCGTCCATCCTCCAAGTTAATCCCTTATGTCCAACCTCCCCAGATCCACACACAAGGTACCGTATTCCGTTACTTTAATTCACAGCAACAGGGCTGCAAATGATGTACTGGGATCCCGCCGTCAGGATCTGACAGGCTCCGAGCCCCTCCCAGCTGAGGGAAAGGGAGTGGGAGGCATGGCGAATCCCAGCCCAGACAGGGTGGGGTTCATTGGGAATAAATGAACACATCTTTGCAGTAGCACCTGCAAAGCCATCAAGAACGTAGATGATTCTCTGAGGGCTACCGTTCACGCATGTGCGAGGTTGCATTTTATCAATGTAGGTGAGATTTGGCAATGAGCGTTTCTGAGTGATACATTAGTAACAGTGTCCGAAATGCATGTATGCACTTTATTATCGTGTTCATTAGGTGCTGGGTAAATGTTGGAGAAATGTTGCAGTCTGGGATCAGGCCTGAGCATAGTGGAATGGTTGAGTCTTGTTCTCATAAGAGGACAGGACCCTGGGGACGGGAGGGGGATGTGGTTCCAACTCAGGAGTGCTGTGATACCAACGATTCATGGGCACCCCAAACCAGCACCAATGCTAACACAACCAACTCCGAGACAACATTGACTTTATGTAGTCTGAGGGGCTTTAGACAAGCCGAGGAATTTAAAAAGATTAAAAAATATGAGAAAATGTATCCAATCACAGCAGCTGAAGCCACGCCCTCGTCCTTCCCCTAGGTCCTTTCTTCTCCTGGCAGCTAGCCTCAACCATAGTGGAATTTCTGAAAGGAAGCCGATGTGAAAATGACTCCTAGAGGTGCTCTTGGGATGTACATTGGTAATTTGTTTCCCTCAGAAACAATGAGTTTGTCAGATATTTTCCATTCACTGCACAACTATAACAAACTATTTCACATAGTCTCCTAGGTTAGGCATTCCAGTCATTAGGGGACATCACTGGTTGGTTAATGATAGGAGATAAAGGACTGAAGTAGTGCGGAATTTCACTCTCCAGATGAAATGACCTAGAAAGTGCAAGTAAGACATGCAAACTGAGAGCTTTCTTTAACCTTTACCTAGTACCAAATATCTTTTTTTTTTAAATGCTCGCTATAGCATGTGTTTCTCACTCCATGTTTGTACGTAGGCATCCCCCCAAACACTGGACAGTGTGCATTCCGAGTAAATAGCCTGCTTATCCTGTGTTGAGTGAGTTTTCCAACTAGTTTAAATCAACTGTGCTTTTTGAAATCGGCTCAGCCTTTATTATTTGCAGCTGTAGATGACAAGCACACATATCCTGAGCCGAGCGCTGACTGTGAGTCATTAAAGGACAGGACCTGCATCCTCCCATCCTCTGTTATTTCTTATCGTACAACTGGGGCATCAATTGTGGTTGTGAGATTATGGGAGTAAGCCAGACACTGATTCTGCTCCCTTTCTATTAATACTGTGTGTGGAGGAAACTGGTTATGAAAGGAGGAAGCAAGTGCTTGTCTTCAGACGCTTCTCTTGCTTTTCTGTCGTTTATTGGGTAAATGGAAAGTAATATTCAGCTGTATTTTAGACCTATTTTTGTTTCCAGTCCACTGAAACCCACTGGCTTTCACATTGCAGCCCAGCACTATAGCCAATGAGCTACTCAAACCCACTGCCTTTGACACTTCAACCCAGCATTCTAAACACTGAGCTACTCAAACCAACTGCCTACCACATTGCAGTCCAGTAATCTAACCACTGATCTACTGAAACCCACTGGCTTCCACACTGCAGCCTAGCACTATATCTACTGAGCTACTCAAACCCACTGCCTTCCACACTGGAGCCCAACGCTTTCTCTAACCTGTGAGCTACTCAAACCCACTGCCTTTCACAGTGCACTCTAATCACTGAGCTACTCAAACTCACTGCATTATCATCATTGGATGATTAGATTAGATTAGATTCCTGCCTCATTGTAGCTAACAAAACAATTCCATAAATATTAGCCATGCTGCGCTTCCATTAGCTACATAGATCTCAAATGTGCAGATTGGAAAGAAACACATGCTACAGCACACATGTATTTTCATTTTAAAACCTGATATCTGGCACTACACGAGGTTAAAGGAAGATCTCAGTTTCCATGCCTTATTCTTGGATTATCTATTTGCAATTGCACTTCAGCAGTGTCTTCTGGGTCAAAGCATCTTTCTCCCTAAAACTATGCCAGTCAATAGGTACTTGACAGGAAAGAAACCAGTGAAGAGCTGGGGACACTTTCACTCTCCAGGCGAAATGAATCAGGAGTTGTAAGAGAGTTTAAAAGCATGGCTTGCAAAGATTTATTTTACCCAGTGTAGTACCAGATATCATGTTTTACAATGAACAATCACGTTTGCTGTAACTCTTGTTTCTTTCAAAACTGTGCCTATATAATGAATGGATGTGCATGGCAGAGAAATGTTATGGAACTCCTGAGTTCAAAGCAATAATAGGTTATAAATGACATCTTCAAATTTACAGCTTCTGAAGCTAAACAGAAATTTAAAAAGGATTGACTTTTTTTCAGAAAGTTGCTAAACATATAGCACATTGTTTAAAAAAAAAAAAAAAAAAAAATATATATATATATATATATATATATATATATATATATATATATATATATATATATATGAATACAGCACACATTTTGTGGGCCCTTACCTCTGATCTGATTCTAACATCTCCTCACCAGCCTCCTCTATACTTATTGGTGTGGCCTGTTTGTCCCCTGCTTCAGTTTGCTCCAGAGTGACACTTGAGTCAGTCTCTATGTCAGATTCTTCAGGCGTTGCCATTGCAAGCTGTTTCTCTGGTGGGGCAGACTGTTTCAGTGGTGCAGCTGGTGTTTCTGAGGGGCAATAGGGGGATACAGTCAACTGCGGTTTAGAGGTTGGGGTGCTGGGCTGGCTAGATCTGAGCTGGGACATAGATTTATTTCTGTTGGGTAAAGCTGGTTTTCCTTGGTGGTCTGTATGTGGTTTATCTTGTGATTCTTCAGCAAGATTTGACAACTGAGATTCCACTTTAGAGCTAGCTGTTGATTTTTCTGCTGTCTTTGGTGAAGCAGACTCTTTTGAATTCTCAGGTGCCGGTGGTGATTCTTTACTTTGATTGGCTGGTGATTTTGGCTTGTCCTGGGTTGCGCCAGACATGGCACTTAATAAAGGGGACTCAGCCACGGAATCAGGGTTGGTACTCTGGCTCTGCTTTCGACTGAGCTCAGCTTTGCCCTTTGACTTTCGGAAGCCCTTGGAGGACTTGTCCTTGCGTGGCATGGTGCCAGTGTGACTGTACATGTCACAGGACCGGGCATAAGTCTTGCCCCGGGCACAGCTGTCCATGTCGTCCACGGTCTTGTTAAAGCTGCCTTCCTCAGGCCGGCTCCCATGGTGCCGCAGGTTCTCTGAAGACTTCTCAGCGCTGGAGGAGGAGCGTCTGAAGGAGATGTTGCCCAGACTCCCGAACCACTTAAAGCCTGGAAGACAGAAACACAATTCAGGAACTAGTTCCCTGCAAAAATGTGATCACACAAGATTCTGGCAGAGCAGATCCTAAACACTTGGTACACATTTTGACCATCAGAATGCAATATGACAAAAGTAAACTTCAGTTTTATAAAGTAAATGCAGGTTTGTGCTTATAGACAAGGTAAGTATTTGTTTCCAAATATTATATTTAGAAATCTAAATACCTGTTTGCATGATTTATGTTGCTGTCAAACCTTAGAATGTCAGACCCAAGTAAGATGCCAGACCAATAGTATAATTAAAATGTGTTCAGTAAAAACAAAACTAAGTGCTAATCTGGGGTTTGTTTTGAAATCCAGACTCCATGCTGTAAATATTTTGTGTTTGCGCGAGTGCGGTAGCGTGCTTTGACTGGGATGTTGACAGCGCTGTCTCAGAAATCAGGAGCCAGACCTCAGGTATTCTAATGAGCTGAGAGGCTATAAGCGTAAGCGTGCAAAGCAGGGTGGGAGCAGTGCAGGAACACAGAGAGAGGGAGAGAGTAATAGAGATGATACCAGAGTCACGTGAGAATACAGGTACTGCCCAATGCCATGGGGTTATTTAATTTACTGCATGTTTAAAAATACCTTCCAAAAAATATTATAACATAAAAGAGGGACTTTAGGCAACTTATTGCATGGTAAATGCATGACATGAGGAATGTGGCAGTGAAACAGTTAAGATGTAATAATGTAATTGAGAAAATCATAAAATACAGCTGTGTACAGTATATTACATGTGTCTTTTGTCTATGACGTTACCGTAATATTTCAACCGGATTAGTTCAGAGATCAATGTCATGTTCAGCAATGCATTTATCATACAATGTTTAGATGGTACTGCAATAAGGGGTACATTCCTGAAATGGTTCCTCAGTGGCAGCCTTGTAAAATGCATGCTACAAAAGGGTTAATATTTCTCTTTAAGTTCAGCTGGTACAGCAGAGTGTAACCATTAACCCGTCCCCTTGAAACATTCTGTTCCATGTGGTATTTCTTACTGGTGTATTTTTTATACCCACAAGGCTGAAGCATTGCAGGGGGACGGGTTAATGGTTACACTCTTGTGTAGCAGCTGTATTTAGAGAGGAGACATGTTTGAGAGCTCTACTGAGGACACAGGGGGGGCTTTAAACTTTTGAGTTTTAGAAAGTTCCCAGGATGTGATGACTGAAACAGAAAATTATATACAAAGTGAATCTAAACAAGAAGGTGTATACATTAGTTTAGACAGCTGTAATGCCTCATGCCCATGTCAAGTTCATCTTTAAAATGAAGAAAGAAAACAAAACATTGATGTATTAAAGCTTCTAGTCTAACCTAGCAGTTTGTTTTGCCTTTAACCCCCCCCCCCCCCCCCAAGATTTACACTGTGATAATTGCTATGCGAATGTGGTCTTCTGTCTATTAAACTGCATTTTCAGCCTTAATAACTGCAAGACTGCAATGGAGCTGCTGGATGAGAGTGGAATAGCAGTGTGATGAGTGAATGGCAGTGACTCCCTCTGGGTTGCGCTTACCCGCAATGATGGCATTGCACTGGGAGATGAATTCACAAGCATCCCACTGAGTGATGTGAGAGAGGTGAAGAGGAGGGAAACTTGATAGGGGGTCAGGTCAGTTAATTATTCCCACTGGAGGTGATGAAAAAAAATTACATAATTTCAGCCAACTCTGGCTTGACTCAGATTCCTTGTATAGAAAGTACTCTACATTACACATTTGAAAGGAATTACTTAAGCGCTGTCCAGCTCTTGAAACTTCAAATATATACTTACGCCTATAAGAAATGCCAGTGTTAACTCTACATGGCGAAAACGAATTGTAAAATGGCAAGAATAGAGGGAGCAATCTCATTGGCTGACAAGTGTTCCATCCTGTGCAGCTATGTCACCATATCAGCACAGCTTGGAACCGCTGTCTGATATACTTGACAACCAGTTCATTTTGGGAGGGGTGGGGTAAGATGGAGGTGCCATATTATAAGGACAATAACACACTCCAGGGTATATATATAGTATATATATATATATATAGTAAGGTGGCAGGGGGGAGGGTCAGATTCCTCCCTGCCTAAAAACATATGAAAATGTACGTTTTGCTTGATTTAATTGCTTTTGTTTTAATTTGTTTGTTTAATGGTGTTAATTGTTTTATTGTTAATTATCCCCTGCACCTGGCTATCATTGTAAATTAGAGTCAGGTGCAGGGTATTTAAGGAAAGCAGCCAGTTTACTCAGAACTGTGTGTAGCTCGGTGTTATGGTGAGGTAGAAACCTACGTTTGGTTTTTTATAAAAATCTGTATTAGAGTTTGTTTTGGGTTATATGTCAAGTAAACAGCTTAGCTATCCTGTGTGCTAGTCAGGGACCTGCATACGTTTAGTGCTCAGTGAGAGCTAGGTGTTTGTTTGGTTTGATTTATTTTTTGAATAAAAGTGCACAAAAGCGCTTATAAAAAGTTTTATTTCTGGGTAACATTCTTAAAGGGGCATGAACCCAATCTACGGCCAAAATGTTCACTTATATATATATATATATATATATATATATATATATATATATATATATTGTAAGGTACCAGGGAGGGGGTTAAAATCCTTCCCTGCTAAAAACCTTGTGAGAATGCACATTTGGGTGTTATGGGGTTTAATTGTAATTGTTTTAATGATTTAGTTAATCCTCGGCACCTGATCGTAATTATAAATTAGAGACAGGTGCAGGGTATTTAAAAGAGGCAGCCAGACTGATCGGGGCTGCTGAGTGAAGAGCCCGACTGCGTGTGTGTCCAGTCGTATTGAAGAGAGTGCTGAGAGAAGCCCGTTTTGGTGTTTGTCAGGTAAACGGCTTAGCCGTCCTGTGGTTTAGTGAGGAACCAGTCTATGTTTAGTCAGAGCTCCAAGAGGGAGCTAGGTGTTTGTTTTGTTTTCATTTCTGTGTTTATTAAAAAGTGCGCGTCAGCGCCGTAAAAGATACATTTTTGTGTCCTGGGTCTATCTTAAAGGGGCAACGAACTCCGTGAGTGCGAGGATCGTTTACAATATATATATATATATATATATATATATATATATATATATACACACATACATACATACATACATACACACTATCCTACCATGTTCATAAAGACTACATAACTCTACATAATGTCTTATTCCAATAAAGAAAATATTTCTGTCTTTTTAAAAGTCCCTGTAGGACAGCCATGACTAATCACCACCCTGGAGAGCCTTTCCACTGGGTTAACAGGTCCAGGGAAATCATTACCTCTTTAAGGCTGGATGGTTGTGTAATTGATTCAGTTAAAAATTTAGAACAAGGTTTAAACAAAGAGCAGAACTGGAAGGGCCAAGCCTGCTTCAGGGGTTCCTGAAATATTTTTTAGATTTTCATGATCGTGGAAGTGTTAAAAATAAAACAAAAAAGGATGCTTAACAAGGACATGTCAACATTTTTTTCACTCATTAAAAATGATTTATGTTGATTCACACTTTCTTTTTTTAGCATTCTGATTGTCCAGCCTTCGCCTGTAAATCAAACAAGCCATACTGTGGAATTCAATGAGCCACATATAGCTCTGGTGCCCCATGTGCCTTTTTCACTTCGACTGCCCTCTCAGTGCCAGCTGTTCATGTGGAATGCTTTCTCTGCTTATCGCTTCCATGGTCGTGATCTTTGGAAGGCTGCAGATTCTCTGTGGGATTGAGTGCCTGGTGAGACAGTGTGGCTGGCAGCTCTGCATTTAGAAAGCAAACTGCACAACATTGCTGCTTACAGATCCATAAGAAGATAAGCAAAAGCTGAGAACATGTGTGTCACAGAGATACGAGATGAAGCGATACAACATCTGCTCGAGAGAGCAGGCTCATTTTTGCTTTGTACAGTGCTTCTAGTTGACACATAGCTGACAACCAAATAAAGCAACAGTTTTCATTAAAGTGTTTTGCATATTCATAAAGTTATTGCTTTTGCAGTAGTTATGTTGTTTGTTTTGCATGTTTGGTCATTTTGTTGCTTTTTTGAAATTTCAATCAGTTGCCCAAAAGTACACCCCAAAGGTGTCAGTGATGTGTGATGACTCAATGAATCAGACAGTTGTGCGGGTGATGTGAGTCATGTGACTTAGCTTGCCTATTATACAAGCTCTGGCTCGACTACACCACTGGTCAGCTGTCTTGGCTCATGACTGACATTGCAGCTTTCATATCTTACAGAACACATGTCGGGGATGCCATGTGTATGACATGTCATGTAACACACAAAAGTATGTGCTACATATCCCAGATGTTTTCGTTTTTAATGTGGCTTGGAGTGTTTGAATTCCATCAAAAAAACTGGTTGTTTGTTCATGTGCTAAACAGTTGAAAGTTTAGGAGACATTTGTATGTATATTTCACCCAAATAAGCTAATTATTATATAACATTACAGACTAAGATAGAAATGGGAGTTCCCTTTCAACTCGAAGATGGCCACCAAAACTTATCGCTTCTCAAGTTTGGTACGGTAAGACCTCTGTCTTGCATTGAGCCTTTTTCTTCTAAATAGTGCTGTGTAAGCTACTGCTAGTTCCCCTGCATTTTGTGCTGAAAGCTGGCCTTCGCCGCTTTTCCCGGAATCAGTAGTTTTACATTAGTAGCCTTTTTATTCTGTTTCTGACTATGTGTCAGGCTGCTTCTCTCTGCCTGTCCGTCTTAATACGGTAAGTATTATTGTAAGAATTGTGTGTGTTTTCACCCGTTCTTGCTTTGTAGAGCGCTGTTACTCCATGGGGCTGGAAAAGAACAATGTATTCCTGGTTGCATGATCCAATGGGTATGTCATATCAAATCGAACAGTTTGTAAACACGAGAAGGTGCCATTCATATAGCCAATGGAAGAGAAATGGTTCATTTATGCTGGATACCACCTGTAATTGAACTTTTTTTAGAGAATCATAAAACACAGCATGTATAGAGACTTTCTGAAAGTGAGTGGTCTGTATGACCAATATGGTCAGAGATTAAACTAATGTGGCACTGAAATGGTTAACGCTCACAGGATACCCCCTGTAATGGAACTTTAGTGAGGTAATAATGGAATAGAAATGTGTGCCAACTACAAGGGGGATTCTTAACATGACCACATTAGGGCTAAGAGACAATCCCCTGGTTAGACTGCAAGCCCTTGTCCTGGAGATTGTGGTCAGGCTGAGCTGGAAAGCACGCTGGAATGTAAACATCTTGATGGAAACATGTGGTGGTGATTATGCTGCCATCTCTGGACTGTCTGTATGAAGTGCCTGCTCACATATATAAATACCAGGTGCCCGCCTCAGGGGAGAATGATGTGGTACAGATTGTTTTATACCGTGAAAGCGATTTGATCCATCTCTGGAAATGTGCCTTTTAAATAGGGCCTGTAGTTTTGTGGGAGGATGAAACTGAAGTGAGAATAAAGCCAGTGAAATAATGAGTTTCTTTTGTACTGGAAATGTTTGTTTTTTTCATTCTTATTATTATTCCTTAAAGTAATTGCAGCTAACAAAATAATTCCCTGCATCTTTATCACTTTCGGAATAATGGTTCCAATGATGCAGTTCTGAAAGAAATGCTTGTTATTGCAATTAACATGATATATGGTACTACTTTAGGTTAAACAAATGTCGCAGTTTCTATGCCTTGTTCTCAAGTGGACTGTGATGCTTGCACTTCATGGATTATTTCACCTCAGCAGTGCCTTTTGTTCAAAATCCATTGTGTTATTATTAGCTTTAGAAATAATAAAAGAAACAATGGGAACGGTTTCGACTAGAAGTCTTCCTTTATGTCTTCGACTTGTAATCACGACATTCATGTGTTTGTTTCTTCTACATTTCTAAACTGAGCACTATTGAGTGTTTAACCCTTTCCTGCATCATACAGAGACGAATACAAAAAAAAACAACCTCTTTTCTAGTCTTTATATGGATATATAGAAGTCACAAATGCATGGTAGCCTCACATGAGACTAGGGGATAGTGTGTTACCTTTATTGCATTATAGCCTCAGATGAGACTAGGGGATAGTGTGTTACCTTTATTGCATTATAGCCTCAGATGAGACTAGGGGATAGTGTGTTACCTTTATTGCATTATAGCCTCAGATGAGACTAGGGGATAGTGGGTTACCTTTGTTACATCCCCATAAGAGGATGCCATTTCCCCATATAAAGCAATGAAAAACAATTGAAAACATTTTTGATGAAAAATAAATGTATCATGTACTTTCAATAATCTGTACATGAATTATTGTTATTATTATTATTGGCTTTCTTAACATTACTACTGCTTCCTCTTATATTGTGCTGAGAATCTTTTGGTTCTTCATTTTTCGTAATGTGAATTCAAGATAATGCAAATATGTGTATGTAAATACAACACCGTACTGTGTCCTGGCTTGCTGTAGCTCACATGGTCTGAAAGGGAGACCATTGTGGTGAGTTTAAACTACATGATTACAAAGAAGCAGGAGTCATGTTATATTTACAGCATTGTCTGTACGTGCATATTTCAAATGGAAATATACAATACACTACAAGACTCTTCAACAGGAGGAAATGGGGAGCAGAAGTAATATTGTTAGTGCTCCTTTAAATACAAAGCAACAAAAAAAGTAGCTTCCTGGAATGCCACATACTTATTAGTAACTATCTGTCGAGTTAGTAAAAGAAGATGTAGTGAGTTAGATCCTTTATCAGTGAGCTTTCCCAAGCTTTCCTGGCCCTGATCGGGATCCCTCCCTCTGGATCTCCGTGGCGTGACTGAAAGAGATGGCAGCTCTCCCTGTTTCGATTGTGAAAGGTTTGTGATGTCCTGAACTGGTGCAGCACAACACATGAATTCATGTCTCTGGTCACAATAGTTGATTCATTCAACTGAAAACTCCTCAACCCCACCCTGCTTGAAACATGCTTGCAAGTCTCTTTAAGCTCCTGTAAACAGACATGCTTCCTGTTACCACTTGAAGCATCAGGAGGTTAAAATTTAAGCTTTTATATCTGTAAAGCAAATAAACAGTGGAAAAGGTTGAATGGTCTTTTCCCAAACAGTGCTTTCTAAGATGTTACAAGAACAGACAGTACAGCTGATATTTTAACGTGATATTATCAGGTTCAATAGTAACAGTCATCAATGTACAAGATATCAATCAATTACTGTTAAGGATTTGTCAAAATTATTCTCTTGTGTACAGAAGTCATCTAGTGCATATAACATAATTCTAAAGTTAAAAGCTAAATGTGTTTATATATTTTTTGTAGTTCCTGAATACAATGATTGTTTTTGTGATTTATAATAAGTATTATGTCATGTGTGGGATGTCTCTAATTATAACAGAACTCACTCAATTACAATAAGAGACACTGTGGCTGAGTGGAAGCCCCAGTATAATGTGTGGTAGGTGTGGGGAATATTGTGTTGGCAGGGAGGCGGTTAAATTCATCCCTGCCAGAAGGACATGTGAGAATGTGACTGGGGCTCTAAAATGAATAATTAGGCTCCAGTCACAGGTGTATATAAAGGGTAATCATAGGTATTAATCTTATAGTTGAATGTGAGTTGAGTGTGAGGTGAGTTAATGCAAGGTGATACTTGGTGCTAGTTAGTGTTTAGGGGAATGGACACATACAGTGTTGGGAAATGTAAGATAGAATGAATGCGCAATAGATTTGTTGTTTGCTTCACCTGTTTGTTTTGGCCACTGTGCCTATTTGTTTGTTTTGTGTGCTTATTAGTTATTTCTGCCTGTGGGTCTGCTTCTTGGTAGTGACACACCTTGCCAGTGATGCTGTCCTTACCACAGACACTCTACACAGTGTATTCATTTATATGAAAGAAAACAAGATGATGCACTCCCTTATAAAAGGTTACCAGGTGGGATTTGTGCAGTGAGTTTACAGCTTTCCCCATGGTTATATTATTTATTTATCATACCATACTTTAATATGCTTTACCATACCTCTTTGGGCTTTAGAGCTCTTACCTATGCTTTACCATGCTTTTCAGTATGCTTTGTAACACGCTGCTGTGCTTTTACTAAGGGAAACTTTTATAAGAGATCCACCAGTTTCTAAAAGCTTACCTTATCTTTTTTTAAGTGTTGACTGGTTAAACTTTTTAACAAGTAAAAATAGCACAGGAGGAGGAGGCTGGCTGAAACAAAATAGTATCCTTTGCAGAGCATGGAATATTGTTAGCAAGCTGGAACTGTTTCCTGAAATCCTATAGTTTCTGAGGGAGTTCAGACAGAGAGTCTGGCTTGGATAGCTCAATAAATTGCATAATACCCCCATTCTACAGTTTCATACAAGTGCAGGGCTACAGCATGGGAGGTAGGAGGTTACATAGGCACATACCACTTGGTCAGGTATCATGAAAAAACTCACCTACAGCAAGCACTACAACTGGTTAAATAAATGTTCATCACATTATTAGACAGCAGTATCTCCCCTATATCCCTGAGATCAGAACAGAGAGGCACATGTGACGCTTATAAATGGTGGAACCCATTGAATCCAGACCAGCTGCAGGTTGAAATATAAGAACAAAACAACATGATGCAATCTTCAAAGACCACTTCAGTTCAAACATTTCCCCTGCCGCTGGCAAGTGGTAACAAGGCTATAGAGTTGAAACAGATCACTGGATAAATCTGTGAGAAGACCAGCCTGTTTAAAACAGCCCTCAGCTATGAAGATCATAGTTATCAGTAACACTTCTAAATACAGTGCACTTACTGAGTATAACACTGTGAAACTGTTCGTAAAAAATAGAATAAGTATACAGGCTATTATATTGTAATTATTTAAAAGGCCCTAACATAGAATACAGCATTAGTGCCACTATTAATGATTCTTATTTTCACTTTAATTTCATATTTTTAAGTAGACAGGAAGAAAGATTTCAAAGATAAATACATAATGAGGTTGAGCAAATAAACAAGAAAGATGGGGAATATGAAGACATGTCTTTCAGTGAAAAGCAATGGATTGCCAGACCTAGTTGTGTTTTAATTAAAAAATTTGGTCAGGAGTGGAAATTAAGATTTGGTTAAGAATAAAAGTTTGAAACCTCTGCACATCTCTACAACAAAGAGGGCTAATGTATGTTCTTTCTGTTGCAACAGGGCAGAAGAGTTTTACATGCCCCAGTTTCGATGAAGAGATGTCGTAACCAAAAGTTTACTATAATACTCCAGGAGGAGGGAACCAAGAACAGGTGGTGATTCACATGTAGGGAGTTGCTGAAACCCACGTCTGTATTGATACTGTATAAATAGTAACACTGAAAACCAAACTCCAAAATACAAAATACCTTTAAAAAAACAGCTGGATACAAATCTGTATTTAATCTTGTATTTGTATTAGTTCCTCAATGCTAATCCAAGCCACTTTGTGAGTTTTATAACTTCACTGTGGTAGCGGTCTCCAGTTGCAGATTTCTTTTTAAATACAATAGTTGTTTTGATATTTGTTGGGGTCTCATTCAAAATGCGCACTGCTCTTGTCCGTCAGTCACGCTCTACATGGTAAACATGATAACTGCTTTGAATCTTACCCAGCCTTTCAAATACACTGTGTGCTGCCTGCAGCAGGGGGAGCAAGCTGAGTTAGCCACGCTTAAGTGTCACAAGACCTCCTTATAAGAAGTCCCTGCACCTTAAATTCCCACCTCCACAGAGAATGTGTATCACCATGGAGAAACATGGAAAAACATAGGAAAGGTACGTAGAAACACTGCAAAAATTATTGATCTGAATTTTTGATTTCGTCCATGGACTGGCTATTAATCATCATAATGCTGTTAAAAGCACCTTTGCTTCCTTGCAGTCCCTCATTCGGAATGAGTTTACAATTCAAAACGTACTTCCTGCACTCTGAGCTGGCCCCTGTCGCAGCTGCCAGTTTGCAGACTCAGTTCCTGAGTTGCACGCCAGCTGTGCGATTGAGCCCCCCCTCTAAACTGGCATTTCCTACAAAAACACAGCTGCCAGCCAAGAACAGCCTTCCTCTGCATTTCCAGAGAGTCCCGGAGCTTCAGGGCTCTTCCAGTGGCTGTATTTCCTGGTTACACACCTCCTTCCCCTTTCAAAGTTTGCCAAGGTAAATTACAAGTACAGCATGGGGAAAGCATGTGATACTGCAATATACAATGCTGATTTATCTTGGTAAAACTTTAATAAAGTTGGTGCTGATATGTTGATGATCTTCTGGGGACAATGCGTGTAAAAAATAGCACACACAGACATCCTCAGACTTCCACTCATATTTTATAGCTTCAAAAGGGAACAGTTTTTGTTTGTTCTGTGCTTTGCCTCACTTAAGAGAGACACACAGCCACTGCTTTCTTGCAAACGCCATTGTATGATTCGCTCATGATTCCATGGAAATCTTACAGGCAAAGCATGGGACAAGCTGAAAACAGTTCCTTGAATTGATTTTAAATCCTTTTATGAAGTTCCAATGAGCGAATATGAAGAATGAAGAATATGAATATATAGGTACAAACATTTTTCTAAAATCAACAATTTATCAAACTACCCAAATACAATCGGAAACCTCTATAGGAAGCTAGGATTGGATGATGAAGTTTTGGTGCAAGTTTATGGAAGTTATTATGTTCACCTGGTAGAATGTGATATACAGAAAAACGACGGGAGAGTCAGACAGCCAGGATCAGTGTGCAGGGGTCCCCATTTTCTTTAAGGAGCTTAAAAACAGGACCTAATTGAAAGACAGAACAATCCTGCAGGGCTGCTTACTGCTAAGGAGAACCAGACCTTCCAAACACAGTCATTCTTTTCAGTGGGTTTATGATGTACTCATTAAATAGTCTAATAATATGTAGTCAGCTGTCCTGTGGTGTGTTGTTGTTGCTGCAACAGGGCGCTCTCACAGGTTAGCAGTAGTCCTCACTATCTCTATGCACTTGTAAGACCTCATCTTGAATATTGTGTGCAGTTCTGGTCACCTCGCTATAAAAAAGATATTGCTGCTCTAGAAAGAGTGCAAAGAAGAGCGACCAGAATTATTCCGGGCTTAAAAGGCATGTCATATGCAGACAGGCTAAAAAAATTGAATCTGTTCAGTCTTGAACAAAGAAGACTACGTGGCGACCTAATTCAAGCATTCAAAATTCTAAAAGGTATTGACAGTGTCGACGCAAGGGACTTTTTCAGCCTGAAAAAAGAAACAAGGACCAGGGGTCACAAATGGAGTTTAGAAAAAGGGGCATTCAGAACAGAAAATAGGAGACACTTTTTTACACAGAGAATTGT
This sequence comes from Polyodon spathula, assembly GCF_017654505.1. Taxonomy (NCBI): domain Eukaryota; kingdom Metazoa; phylum Chordata; class Actinopteri; order Acipenseriformes; family Polyodontidae; genus Polyodon; species Polyodon spathula. Next base: position 1,655,988 of record NC_054585.1, read on the forward strand.
GAGGGTCTGGAATCAACTCCCCAGTAATGTTGTTGAAGCTGACACCCTGGGATCCTTCAAGAAGCTGCTTGATGAGATTTTGGGATCAATAAGCTACTAACAACCAAACGAGCAAGATGGGCCGAATGGCCTCCTCTCGTTTGTAAACTTTCTTATGTTCTTATGTTCTTATCTCATACTGAGATCACAGCTAAATAAACCACACCACTGACTCGAGACCACATGTTCGAGCTAACTGAGAGATGAGCATCAACCCCAGCCATGGGCTGTCTTCTTCCGGGGCTCGGTACAGCATGTGGCTTGTCACTGTCACACTCGGGTTCTCGCTAATAAAGGTGCTGGGGAGCGAGATTAAAGAGAACGAAGCAGCTGTTTCAGTGCTGCCTGTTTGTGTTGAATATTTAAGATTAACTTGTTTTATACTCATTGTTAGGTGAAGGGTGAAAGCGCTGGAGAGCTGAGAATAGAGTTTAGACTAGAGCTCATTATTAAGAAGCAGGGTAATGGCAGTACTGCAGAGATGAGAATGGAGTGTTTAGACTAGAGCTCATTATTAAGAAGTAGGGTAATGGCAGTACTGCAGAGATGAGAATGGAGTGTTTAGACTAGAGCTCATTATTAAGAAGTAGGGTAATGGCAGTGCTGCAGAGATGAGAATGGTGTGTTTAGACTAGAGCTCATTATTAAGAAGTAGGGTAATGGCAGTACTGCAGAGATGAGAATGGAGTGTTTAGACTAGAGCTCATTATTAAGAAGTAGGGTAATGGCAGTACTGCAGAGATGAGAATGGAGTGTTTAGACTAGAGCTCATTATTAAGAAGTAGGGTAATGGCAGTACTGCAGAGATGAGAATGGTGTGTTTAGATTTGAGCTCATTATTGATCTACAGGGTATTGATAGTACAAGGTGATCACTGAGAGAACACTGATGTAATGAGTTCCTGCAGTTAGACAGTGCACTGGCACTTAGCATTTCTGCTCAAAATTAGTAATCCCGCTATGAGAAACAATTGTATACAGCTCAATAGTAAAAGGATTGTAAGCTATTCACAAAAAAAAGGCATTTATACTGTAGATGTGACTTGTCTAGCTCACTGTTTCCAGGACCACAACAATAGCTGAAGATTTCTTGAGTTGTCAGGGAGACTCTTGGTAACCATGGAAAGCATTTAAGTGAAGTCTTCCCTCCAGAATGACTTATAGCGGGATCTCTTTGAAGACTGTGCCTGCTGTTATCAGACTTATACTACACAGTACTGCCACTCCCTGCTGGAATAAAGAACACACTCTGCCATGTTTTCAAAGTGTTTACTACAGTTTTTAATGACATAATGAAAGAGGTTGATATCTGTTCATTTTACGAAAACTAAATCCAACCGCTCAGTTATATAGTTCACGTTTTCTTAAGCACTCTCAAGGTGTGTTGTATTCCATTTTGTAACATTAACATGATGAAAGATTTTGAAAACCAAGCCCTACTGGGTTACACTTAAAGCATCACCACAGTAGGGTGCCTTGAGTTTACCACAGTCATTTATTTGCCTCAAAAACGATATAGCAAAAAAACGTATTTCTTGATTCATTCAGCACTTATAACTTGGTGCATTTTAACTGAGAAACTCCAATGATCACTGTGTTCACTATACTGCAGAACATTAAAATATATCAATCCTAAATGAAATATTAATGTATATACAAATAAGTGACGGCAGACAAGTGTTTCAGCTAGAGTTGTTTATCTTCAAACACAGAAAAAGTAAATACACAATTATTGAAAAACAGAAGCCCTATAAATAAGATTAGTTACGTCCAAACTTCTGGTCTATATTTCTTATCTAAACTGTGGCAGATTGTATTAATGCTTGTCTCAAATTGATAACCCTGATTATCTGCTGTCCTCGTTCCCCTGTATCATTTATCAAACATAAAAACATTTTCGAATGAGAGGATGCTCTTCAGCCCCTCAGCCCATCCAGTTCCTAGTAGCTAATTGATCACAAATCTTTCAAGTCAGGTCTTAAAGAATCCCAGTGATGCAGCATCAACAACATGGCTAGGTAACCCATTCCATACCTTCTGTCCTCTGAATGTATGAGTTTAAAGAGTTTAACTAGAGTTTGTCAACTCCTTTTAAGATTTGAAAATTCAATTGTATGTTGTAATGTTAATACATGGATTCATAAATTGCAACTGGAGGAAAACACCAGCAGGAATACTACAATTTAATGTGGTCCAGAACCTCGCCCAGGGTTTACAGTAAAGAGAGTTAACATGCAGCATTTCCCTGTGAAACTGGGATTACCAGATTTCCCTAGTGAGCAAGAAGAAACAGCACTGTGACAAGATGCTAACAGCGTTACATTATATTACTCTGTAGCCCATTACAAAGAAACACAAGCCAATCAGCAGCCTGAATTCACAGAACAGCGATCAAGGCAGAAGTCCCCCAGGCTCATTCTATTTGACTAAATAGGACTACATGACTTTCTCTGAGACAAATTGAAACAGTAGAATGGTTTGTGTCTCATGCCTTCCTATAAATACGACTGATTTTGATTATTTTCAATTGAACTTTGTTTTTAGTTTTTGTCCTGAAAGTGTCATTTTTAAATAGAAAACAAACTGCGTTTGTTGGACAAGAAGTGCTTGATTTACGGTATAGGACTGAACGCACTTACCTCTAAATCAGTATATATATGTGTGTGTGTGTGTGTGTGTGTGTGTGTGTGTGTGTGTTAAATGATGTACATATTTTTGTAATTGTATTACAGAACATCCTGCAACGTTTACAAGAATAGCAACGCGTGCTGTCCGTTTCGCAGCATTATATTTTTAAACATATTGTCAACGCTTTTGAAGTTTCTAACCACACGTCATAAATCAACTGGCGAATACACTTCTCAACATTTACTGGAAAATAATGTATCTTCTAAACATCGTATTGTATCCAATGCTGGTTTTATGTTATCACAATACACCACTCATTTCAGTCAGAGCACCAGCCCTGTTGCAGCAGTTATATATTTCAGTACCCGTATTGGAATGGGGAGTTGTATAGATAGCATTTATCATCCTAGGATTCAAAAATAATTCAGGTGTTGCTGTAATTGACTAAAATATCAGGCATCACTAAGAGTTTTCTAGATATTCCTCGCTGCTAGAAATGCTGTCAATGTGGCTTGTGAATTTCTGGAGTGTATGTGTGGTCGGCTGAAAGCTCCTGCAATCTTGTCCCCTCCACTGCAAGCCATATTTAACATCCAGGAGGCTTCTTGACTTCACTGCCTTCACTGAGTGATGTTGCATATCCGACCCCCTCTGGACTGGGGTATAGGCGGATATGTGAAAAAGTCAGATTTGCGAACATCTATAGAAAAAGCATTTACACACCCATAAACAGCCTAGTGAACAAAAACAACACGCAAACTGCTTTAAACATGGGGACATTTTTTGCTTTAAAAGTAAGCAAACGTAAACGAGATTAATTAGGCTACAAATACACAGTGTTGCTATGCGGTTTGCTATAACCCATCTCTTTGCACTCTTTCTTGATATACAATATTTTAATGAAAAAAACAAAAACACAATCTCTTCAGAACACTTTGTTCCTCAACCATAATAAATTTGAAATATAGGAAAAGGGTGCCACATTGCTATAGTAGTTTATTTAAACTACCGGATACTTTCGCTGTCTACCTAAGAAAATGAAGAATTGCTTAATATAGTGTATCAACACTGTATTAAGGTACATCATATCATTACATAGTGCAATTGTCAATTTTATTAACGATAGATAGTTCTGTGACTCGGCGAGCGAACCTTACTGAACCAAACGCTTCAAAGGCTTCACTTTTCACTCCACTAGTTTTTAGACACCATTTCAGAGACTAAAGGTGCTGTCTTCGTGTTGAAATGTGCTGTACAAACTTAGGACGAGCAAGCGTACTAAATTAGTCTTATAGTTCATAATATTAAGTTAGTCCACCTGAAGAGAATCATCTCAGGTCCGATTTGGTACACTGCAATCAGGATCTTGTTAAGTGTGATTTAGTGGGTGATCCACCTTGGTGATTATCTTCTGGTACACTGCAATCGGGATTAACAAGTCTACTAATTTTAGTCTAAGCAAGAGGACTAAGCCTGCTTAATTCCCTAGTTAGATGCATCAAGTGGACTGACTTTGGTACGCTGCACACGACCCCTAGCAGTCTTATCAGATGCCCATCGGAATCAGTGACTATGTTAATAAAGAATGGGTGTGACTTACCTAATTTTCGAAGGCTCATCTTGCTGGTCAGTTGGGTTCCTTGGTACAATTAGTAACCTTTAAAAACAGATCTCTTCTCTCTCATGATTTCACTGTTTCTGAAGTGACATGCTTTAAGTGTTTGCTCATAATCTGACAAAAAACTCACTTCCTGAAACACTTCTGCTAAAATAAAGGCGGTTCCAGCAAGCTTCAATATTATAGTTATGTAGAGGCTAGTTGTGGTACAACCTTACCCTCAAAAAAGCAAAAAAAAAACATGCAGTGGACTTGGTAAACTGTAGACGTCCGAAAGCATTCATGAAGTTTGGGTAATTTCATGACTTCATGTCTTGGAAAGCTATTTTTAGCCTTCATTTATACACTAGTCTGATGTCACGTTATAGTTTCAAATGGGTCTCCCCTTATCATATCATGGTAAACTAACAAAATCATATAAAGGTCTCTCAAGCAGAAACTGCTACTTGTCACAAATTGTGTGTTGATTTTCTGATGTGGACTAAATTAGGACTACCAAGCTCATTTCATTTACAACAGCTTTTTAGACAATTAAAATAGATTGAGGAATGAAGAAAAGAACGCAAGTCTGTTCCGTACTATATCAGGCATCAATTTAGCAAAAAACAAAAAAGCAACTGGTTATAAATCCATTTGCCTAGCTTCCTTTTAATTAACTGTGCTGTTCTTGTGTCAGAAGGTCATAGTGGAGACATGGCAGCTAGTGTTTAGATTTCATTAGCACAGGGTTAGCTGAAGAGCTCCAACTGTCTTTAAACCATACTGTACCAGCAACCCGATTCTCTCCAGCTCAGCTTCTCTGTCCAGCTCACCTTCCTTGAATCTCTAAGTGTCAGTCATGGTTGTACCTGTATGTGTTGGGACCCTGAAGGGACTCCCCTGGTAAAGGCACTAGTGTGCAGTGTGCAGGGTGAGTCATTCAGTCAGGGGAGCGCAGGTTCCTCAATGTGTCAAGCTGTCAGTGTTTGCCGAGGATCCCACAAGGAACATTGGCTCTGGTGCTTCAGCAGGCTGGGGAGGAGATTGCTGCTCCTCCTCAGCACACTACAATCTTTGTTAAGTTTAGTTTTCCTTCCCCTTGGTGCAAATTGCAGTTAGGGGTAAAGACCTTAATACATCACAAAACTTTCAGCATTGTTTTGTGGAACATGACCAGTTTTTGCTCCACTCATTAGAGCCTCAGTGTTTAATAAGACTTTGGTATTAACTGTTATTATTTTCCGCTTGACAGCTTCCTGCCTGAACCCTCACCTAGATAGCACAGCGGCTGAGCATAAGGCAAGATGCTTCTATCTGACGTCATATTTTCCGAGTAGCATGTGTGGTTGACCTGCTTTGTACTTTTCCTGCTGTCCCGGAAATTGTGTGAACTACAATACTTTATCTGCTAAGCAAATTGCATTGCATAGGTGTCCCAGTGTAACACACTCACTTTAACAACACAGCATGAAAACACTTTCAAGTGACGCCTTCAATTAGGAGTCACTGTAATTACTTATGCCATGTTATAAAGGATGGAGAAAAACTATTTTTTTTAATATTAATTAAAAAAAAGGTTGAAAAAAGTCTAGCACTCACCAGACACCAGGATTGGTGCTTTCGTGTTTTATTTACAAAAACTGAATTGGGTTAGAAGATTCAAAACAAGAGCTGAATACAGAAAAAGAGGCTTGTCTTCTTGTTTTGAATCTTTTAGGGAAATTCAGTTTATAAATGAAACATGAAAGCGTGATTGTTAGTGTTTGGTGAATGCATGGCGTTTTTCAATTGATATCTTGTGCCTTTAGCAACACAGAATAACCTTACATACAAATTGCCAATGTGCTCTTTGAACTAATATCTAGGGTACTGCTGCAGCTACCGCAGCTGTTTCAACACCTTTCAAATGGCTTTTCCGGACAGCTCTGAACAATCACACGTACAGAACAATATTATAAAGTGTTGCAGAACGCTTGCAGCGCTTATGAAACGCATTGCTTTGTCGTATACTGTGTTGTCCTTATTGCAGCAATTCGTTCCTCAACAATTGTTTTGATATTTTTTATAAGTACAGTATATAAATTTGAGAATTACTTTTTTCATCTTTTACACAGGAACGTTCACCAGGAGAAGATTATTTCTTCTGAACATCTTAGTGCATCCAGTTCCGCTCCCTCCTGGCGAACGCTCCCGAGTGAATGTTGAAAAACGTACTTCGGCCAGTTTATTTAAAAATGTCAAAAGAGTCGGCATTAAGTTTAAAATGCTAACGGCGCGATGTGGACAGCTCAGGGCACAGCAAAGCTAACCTAATGTCTGCCTTGTAAATACTGCAGGGTGTTCTATAACACATTCATAGCTGTGAATATATTAGGAGATTTGTATTTATGTTGGTAAAGGTTCCTAGTACAATAAAAAATGGGGGCGCAGTTCCTTGTATGTTTTTACCTTATATCAGAGCCAGGGTTGGAGACCCCTGCTGTAGAGTGACGAGGAGACACAGCCCCTGCCAGTTTTACCTCCCTAACCCATGGGAGCGCCAAAGCCAATGAGACACTGTCTTCAGAGCCCCCAGCTTCTTTGCACAGCTATGACTCAGCGTTTCTATCAGGTGAGTTGTCCTATTTGTTTCATTACACTGAATGAATTCCCACCCTCTCCCAGTCGAGATGGCCACCAAGCTTACATACTATTGTCAGCAGTTACACAGGGTGTGGTTATAGCATTCTCCATAGCAATTGTCTGATATCATAAACGTATAACAACAGCTCCCTCTGCTGGGGAGTTGTTGTTATTGGAACTTATTGTTTTCCACAGTCAGTGGGAATTTAAGCAACTGCTGGTTTGCTGATTAATTTGGATCGCTTGTGAGACACTGAAAAAGAAACAACTGAGTTGGTGGATCTCAGGTAAACTTAATGATATTCAGATTTTCATATGCAGCCTCTTTATGCAGCGTATGCATTTAGATACATAGGACCCAGTGTAAAAGTAGTTAAATTAACACACATTAAAAATGATGGCATTCCTATTGACTCTCAATATGTGGCACAGTTGATCCAATTTAACTGTATATGTAATTCTTACCAGTGGACTACATGGTGTCAGTGAAAACAATGGATGTTTTAATCTGATTAAGCAAAAATGTTTTTTGAAAGGAAAAAAAAAAACATCAGCTTCAGAATACTTACAAGGACCTCGGTTAAATGTCAAAGTTGTTCATTTCTGGTTTGGTATCTTTGTTGGGTGAGATTTAAACCTACCATGTTCCTCTGTGTTGGCAGAATATCATTTTATTTTACTATACAAAAAAAGCTTTAGGGCTAGGCTCACATAGATCTTTACTCCATATTATCTTCAAAGCACCACACATCAAATGGGCATACTCAAACTTTTTCAATGAACTATTCAACTCTTATAACATGGCAAGAGCAGAGAAAGCTGTCTCATTGGCTATCAAGTGTTCCACTATATATCGCCTCACCAGTACAGCTTGGAACTTTCAGAAACATTCAGCCTGGTTCACTTGACAACCAATTCACTTTGGGAGGGCTGCTGTTTTATAAGCCCTCCCAAAGCCCTGAGTGTTCAGATATGATGCCTGCCTTGTGCAAGCTTTAGAGAGCTTCCTCTATTTCAAGATATTTGAATTTACAGTCAGGTCATGTTGCACTATTTTTTAATGTGAAAGGGCCCGTCACTAACTCGCTGGTTTCAATATTTTCTTTTTTTGATGGGCAGGACAGATAAGGACATTAAGAGGGAGTGGTGTAAATGGTGGGACCTGCTTCCAGAGCTGGAAAAAGGGAACATGGTGCTATTCCAGTTGCAATCATGTTTCTGTTCCTCATTGCTGCCCTGCTGGAGCTCATGTTGCTGTTCCTCATTGCTGCCCTGCTGGAGCTCATGTTGCTGTTCCTCATTGCTGCCCTGCTGGAGCTCAGTGTTGTTCCAGTTCCGATTGGAAGAGTCAGCCTCCATGTCGGCCTGTCCATAAATTACACAGCCAGGCTCTGACACAACCTGCCAAGCCACCCTTCCACTGGGAACAACAAAAAAAAAAACACCTTTTAGTCTCGTAATCCCGTGCGGGTAATAGAAAATAACGTACAACGCAAATCTAAACAAAAAGAATACATTAGTTCACACCCAAAACAAGCTGCGTTTTCAATGCAATGCAATATAATGGAAACCAAGGCCATAGGTTTTACAGTAGGTCATAGTTTGTAGTTAATCTTGCTTGTGGGACACTGCTGCTTTCAAGTACAAAGAGGGACACTCAGATAACTTGGAGAGCAGCACTGAATCAAAGACAAGGGGGGCTGTGGAGGGTTTCTGTCAGCTGCAGGGAAACATAAAGAGCCCTTTGGCACTGCATACTGAAAGTGTTATCACAGAAACGTGGGACATGCGGCTCTGTGTGTGCTGCCAGCAGGAGCAGAGTGCTTTTAAATGTGTAAGGAAGCATGCTCTGGCAGTGGTGAGTGGCACTGCGGGCTGACAGACTGCTGTGTGGAAAGTGTAATGTGTGGAAAGCCACCCTGGCTTCTGTTTTCATGAATAACTTCTTCATTAACTGCCTGTCTCTAATGAGTCTGTGGTGTTTGAACTCACCAGAGACTGGCTAGAAGCCCTGATGTTTCAGTAGAACACACACACACAAAAAATCATATCATCCAATGTAATAGAAATATTGGTCGGGTTTGAAAGGGAATTTGGTTCTGTGAAAGAAATATTTGGTACAGGTATTAAATACCACCATCATCTTGATTCATGTACTGTATTCTTGTTTATAATCACTCTATACTATATTATTTTCTGTTTAAGTCATCCAGAACAGCAGTTCGGAGAGTTGTATTTAAAGGAGTCTGATAGTTTTCAGATTGATGTAACACTCTTTCAATGGTTTCATCTCCCTTAGAGGCAGAATAAATAGGGTGTACAAAATGAAATCATTTTCTTACATATAATTCCTTTTCAAATTCTTATATTGCTTCCTCATAATGGTTCATAGCAATGAATTCTCTATTAAAGACCATTAAAACAAGTTCCTCTCGAGGCTTGTTTCAAAGCTCATTCACAAATGCTATTCAGAATGCTCCAGTGCACTGATAGTGGAAGGATTATTACCCACGTTGTCAAGCAGGTAACACAGCAATAATGATCCATGATGTGGTGCGGAACAGAAAAACCAGAGCACTTGTTGTTATGTTTTTTGTGTTTTTTTTTTTTTATCGCTCTTCCTGCCGTGATTTAGAGGACTAGAGCGGCCATTTTGAAAAGAGCTTTGAAACAGACTTTAAAGTATAAATGTAAAAAGTTGTCAGGATGTTAACGATGAAAAGAGAAATATGTTATTTAAACAGTTGTAGCAACACGTGGGGGTGTGTAACGCTATGTTTTTCGGAACCCATCTACTTACTCTTTAAGTTGAAAAGGATTGCTAAATGATTGTAATGGTTGAATATCTTGCATTGTGTTTTTAACCCACCCTAATAACCAGCAAGAAAGCAGTTCATTCCAATCCTCATTCGCTCCCCCAAACCATGTTTGAAATAGAACACAGGGCTTAACCCTTATTGGAGGAATTCCCTTCGTCAGCTCTTTCCTCATTCAGATTCCTTGTGCACCCTGGACCAGCGACGGGAGAGTTCATAAACTGAGGCCTGAGGCTTGATATTCTTATATCATATACATACACCTTTCCATATGTTTACATAGCTTTGTCAAGGGAAAGTGTGTTTGAAAACAAACAGTAGAAGTACTTATAGGCTTTTGATGCCATTGTAACTGCACTCACTTATTTCTATTTAAATTTGTTCATGTGTTTGTGATGTTATTTACTACATAATTAATGATGTAATGATCTACTATTCCTTTCTATTTAACCCTCCAGGCATCATGGTACTGAGTCGATGTATCCATCTATTGTCCTTTATTCTTCTGTATTATCTGATTGTATTTCCTCTAAAACTACAATTGAATGGATTCATGTACTGTTCATTTTTTGTAAAGTGTTGAACTAGACATATATTTGGTAATTATGGAAAGATTTTTGCAGCTCTTCAGCCCCTTAATACATTTACAGATTGAATTCTTATATTTCTTAAACAAATTGTAACACTTAATTGCCATTTCAAAACCAAAACCCATCAACAAACTTAAATACGTCTGTAAACAAAACAATAACACAAAGTTAATACAAAAAGCTTTTATTAGGACAGTATAAAAAAGGATTATTATTACAGTATAAAGAAACAAATGACACTATGCTAATGTCACTGAGAAAGAAGTCAAAGCTGGGAAATGCCTATGATTACAGACTTTCAATTCCTTTAGTGGCCACAAGATGGCAGACAAATTTGTCTTTCAACATGCACTTTTCTCAGTGGCCACATGATGGCAGCGTCTCCTACCAGATGAAAAAGGCTGAGCATTTTGAAGCGGACTAACTTAGCTATGCTTTACTACAGCTTGCTTGCTTTGACAGATATTTCCGGTGGTTTCTAATCAGGATACAGTAAAAAACCATTAAAGACACCATTTCCATACAAGCCTTCGTGATCTGGCAACAGCTCTAGATAAACTATGTCTCCACTTTTCAACTTCAGAAGTGAGGACCCAGAGGCGATATCTTCGTCGCGGCCATCAAAATGATCAAACCACTCCAGGACGGTTGAAGAATTGTGTTTCAGTTTGACATAAAGCCTTTTATGATATATCTGCATTTGGAAAGAGAAGTAATAGAGGCCTGGGACCTTGCAGGTGAACAGGCCGGTTTCACAGTCATAGTCCCCATCCTCGTTGTAGATAACCTTTGGAAACTTGATGGGCATATTGGCAGGGGGATGTATCCTGACATTGTACTGGACAGTGAAAGCAGAGTGGGTTCTTCTCTCCTCATTGTTAGATCCCAATAATGTTTCATCTCCTCTTGTCGGATCTACAATTGAAACATTACGAATGAATAGTGAAACATGTCGTTACAGCCCATATAAGAGTTTACCATGATATTTTTACACAGTATTCTTACAGGTTTACCATGCTTTTCTATACATTTACCAAAGTTACACATGTTTGCTGTGTTTATTAATATGCTTTAATGGCTCACTATTCATTACAATGCTTACCTAAGCTTTACTGTGCCTTTCACACATTTTAATAGTCTACAGACTTGAGAAGGTTGTCATCTTGTAGACTGTGTTTTAAATTTACGCTGTTTAGGTTTTTGAGCACAGATAGGCGTTCATTTATTATGCAGCAACAGCACTAACCCACGCCATGTAAATATACACCATGCAGTTATATTACAGCCCTAACCCTAACCCACACCGTGTATATATACACCATGCAGTTATATTACAGCCCTAACCCTAACCCTAACCCTAACCCTAACCCTAACCCACACCATGTATATATACACCATGCAGTTATATTACAGCCCTAACCCTAACCCTAACCCTAACCCTAACCCACACCATGTAAATATACGCCATGCAGTTATATTACAGCCCTAACCCTCACCCTAACCCACACCATGTATATATACACCATGCAGTTATATTACAGCCCTAACCCTAACACACACCATGTAAATATATACCATGCAGTTATATTACAGCCCTAACCCTAACCCTAACCCTAACCCACACCATGTAAATATACACCATGCAGTTATATTACAGCCCTAACCCTAACCCTAACCCTAACCTACACCATGTATATATACACCATGCAGTTATATTACACCCCTAACCCTAACTGTGGCAGAACAAAGCTCTGCCATTTAGAAATTGGCAGGGATGGGGTTAATTTCCCCTACCTGCCTGGGTTTATTATGTTCAGGTGGCTGGGTTGATTAGTTGATTAGGTCAATTAATGATCAATCAGCGCCCAGCCACCTGACATAAAAGGAGGCCTCTAATTCTCATTTGGGGATGAGGGAGCTGGGGAAGCAGGTTGGTGTTTGTGGTGTTTGTGGTGTTTGTGGTGTTTGTGGTGTTTGTGGTTCCAGTGAAGGCATTGCCCAGCCTGGGAATCTTAATTTTGTAAGTTTGTTTTTTTGTATTGCTTTATTTGTGTTTAAATCCCTTTATTTTGCCCTTGTGTACTTTATTTTTGTCTTTATTTATAATAAAATTAGTTATTTTTTTTGAACTGCAGTCTGTCTCTGGGCCTTTATCCGCTCACCAGCCTGCCACACTAACCCTAACCCACACCATATAAATATACACCATGCAGTTATACTGCTGAACATGTAATTCTAGCTATGCAGTTATATTACAGCCCCTGCTCACAATTGAATTAGATTCAATTCTAAGCCCAGGTTCAGTTTCAACACAGCAGTTTATAAGTCAAGGCATATATGTTCCTCGGCACACCTTCTTTGACGGGCATCTCGTCATTTCTAAAAGTGCACGGACAGAAGGAAGCAGAATAAACTTGAATGTACAAAGCAGGTAAATCAGCAAGTAGCATCCCCTGGTAACCTCAGGAATGATCTTCCTTGTCCAGCGTCTAAACGTTGACTCGCTGACCAGCCGCTGCTACTTGACTATTCGTATAGCACTAAGTTTGTGGTTTCTGTGTATTCACTCTTGCTGTTGAAGTGCTCTTTGTTTTATTTACACTTTGATTATATTTTACTTTGATAAAAAAAAAAAAAGCTTTCCTTACCGCCATTTCCAAAACTGAGTGTTTGCATACAGCAGATAAAAGCAAGGAACAAGGTTAATGTAGACCGTGGAGACTCCATTTTTCACACTGAAACAGAAACAAACCCATTATAACCTCCTCCCTGAGTATTGTGGAGCTTTGCCTTTCCCCCTTTCTGGTAGACTGTTTGCAATTGTGCTGCTCCCATAGCTCTATAGTGCTGCAGAAATCACATGTCACATCATGTGATCAACCCCATTTTCACTTCTAATTCAACGTGACACCAAATGTAATCAGGTGAGATAGGTCCAAATAAGGTGGCCTGGCAGTTTATATGTAATTGTTTTACGTTGAAGGATATCAATAATTGATTTGCCTGTTCTCATGGTTCGAGGGGAACCATTACGTGACAAACACACAGGCTTTTATGCATGGCATTTTGCAGTGGAAAGAAATCTATACTTCAGACTGCTGAAAAATTCCAGGGAGTTGTTTACAATGTGCTGGTGGGCATTGCAAAGCACACTGGACAATTAAGAAGACCTTGCTTGTAAAGATAAACCCTAATTCTGCACCCACTAAATAAAACAAGGATTCAATACAACTGTACAGAGCCATAAAGCATGTTCTATTATCTGTGGCATTTTTTCAGTTCAATCTTGCTTGATCTTGTCTGGTCTCTGGATGAGTCTGGTTATGCTTGGAAGGGAGAATTCAATGGACCAAGTTTGACATACAGACAGACATAAGAAAAATGAGTTGCGTCACAATTGGACAAGTGGGTCTGTAGATACCTGTAACATACAGACAGACAGTCGGACAGACATACAGACATACTCAAATAGCCCCCAGCTTATGATACACTCAATACCAAGGGTTAAAGAAGGTCCCCCTGCAAGCTGTATCAGAGATAGACAAGCAATTCTACTGACACATGTAAGCATTGTAACATGCAGACAGTGAGGAGAGGCAGACAGCCTCAATACACAGCTACCTCCATATTCTGATACCATCATTAGCTATCATTAAGAATATCCTTAGCAGCTATCTTTATTAATGGACAAGTTATACTAGATGTATGCAAAACTGTGATATACATATGCAGACATTTCACTATATAAATGAATTACCATTTACATAAAACATTTCAGTCGCACTTGACATGACAAATATTTTTAGGTCAGCTTTTAAAGTTTTTAGTGTCCAGATTTTGTAGATGAACAAATAACAATAGATGAAGCAGCATAATAGTTAGGGAGTGGTAGGGATTTTGTTCACACTGATATTATAGAATCATTAAAAATAAAAATAAACATCAGAAATCAGCTACAGGTACATGGAAGTCAGATATACTGTAACAATTGTTGTATAAATCGCCCCCATTTTGAGACAACAATTTCAGGAAAAAGCCTATAGGTCACATTGGTGTATAAGTTGCTCCCCCTTTTTTAGGACCCCCTAGAAAATACCTAGAAAACAGACTTATACAAAGTACTTCATAATGCTGACATGCACATAAAGGAGCTCCACAAACAAACACAATGTGTGCAACTTGAACTAAATATAAAACAGCAGTAAACTGGATCCATTAATAATCCATTTCTGCCACTATGCATACAGTTTTATATTATGCTCATTTCAAATTTTAATCAGAATTCTTCAACAAGACAGTTTTACAGTTCTTTCATAATAATATTAAAATAAAAATTGCATTACAACATAAAAGCATATTTTGAACACATCTTTTGTTGTAAAACAGTTTACTTTACCTTAGCTGGTGCTTTCAACTGGTTCGAGGTTTCTGTTAGAGAATTCTGATCTTTAGAGGTTTATATGGATGCTAAATCTGCAAACACTGCAATTTCTAAGAGCTAAAGAATGCTCTTATCAGAGAAAAATAAAGTGTTTAAAATATTTCAATGATTTATGTTTACATTATGTCAAAACGCCCACTGGAATTGAATAAGTCCTTCAGACACCCAGCGGGCTTGGACTATTGCTGATGAACTGAAAATAGTAAATTCTATGTTTTCACAAAATAGAAGAGAATGGCTGAAGTTATTGTCTTCCATTTAAAAGTGAAAGCACGCACGACTGTAATTATTGCTATACCTCCTTTCTTGTTCATTTGAACATTAGATCTGTACTAGGTCTGTAAGACTGCATTTGAAATGTCACAGACAGTAGTTTGAGGAGACATGATCACTGGGGGACTGAGAGGAGAGATTTTTAAAATATACAGGTATGTTTTTCTGTAAAAGTAATTATTGTGCTATTGTATTATTTTTCTTAATGAAAAGGCAATTTGAGAGACAAATTGACTAATATGTAGAGGAGTTTAATGATTTGTGTTGCACATTATACCAAAAAAACACTGATGCTTACAGTAATAATCTAGTTGCTGGCTCACTGGTGTGAGTCTTATTGTGTGGACTAACCCAGAATGATCCACTCCATACAACAATTAGTCAGTGTGGCAATGTAGCAGGGTTGCAGTGAGGCACGGTGGCAGTGTGGTAGGGTGCTAGTGAGGCACCCTGCCACACTGTCACCCTGCCACACTAATTTTAATACTAGTACTTCAAAATCGTCCTTCATGGTCCTTGTAATTAACATACCCACAAGTCATGCATTTGACACACACACCCTGCTAATACGATATACGACTATAAGAGTACCAGACACCAACAAACTCCACACCTAAATAAGTCCTTATCAGTAACTTTCCACAAGCTTGCCTGTAAGGAAATACACAGCCAAAGCATAGCAACACATAAAATAGAAAAAAATTACAAAACAACACATTTAACAAATGTTCCTCTTTACAGGAGACGGTTCTTCATGCGCCATGACCTAACAAATGCTTACTAGTATAAGTCCAGTTTACATCCTCTTCTGGTAATAAAACACAGAATGTTGATGTGCTTCCCCTTTTGAAAATCGTAGGTCTCATACTGAGAAGTTGTTTTTTTCTTCCTTGTTTGTGTTCCACTTTTCTGCTCAGCACTAACACGGGATGTCTTTGTCTTCTCAGCCAGCACCACCGGGTCGGTTGTGTGTAGCGAGCAGTAAATTAGAATATTTATTCATATTTGGCTTCCGTACCCTGCATGGTTCTTCAAACATACATAGAACAATGTGAAGGTGTAACACAGCAAAGCTCTCAGAACACAGTACAGAGCAGCACTAAACAAAAGTCCTTTTGTCCTCCAATCCCACCAAGTAAATTTACACCCAGGAACTCGAGAGCCGATGTCGGCAAGCTACTGGCCCCTGGAGGACAAAGGCCAGCCCTGCAATCGTCCGCTTGAGCTCCTGTGGTACCTGGTCAGTATGGTCCATTGTAACGTGATGAAGAGCAATAGTGACCACTGACTTTGCCTCCACAAACCAGGTGAGAACCAGAGCCAATACGACGCTTCCTCTGGAACCCCCAGTGAAAAACAGCAACCCTGGTGGGCAACATAATAGAGCTTAGAAGAGCTACAAAGTGGTAGTACAACTCTACTAAGAGTAGAACACGGCATACAAACCATCATTTGTATTTATTTTCAATGCTATTGTCTGCTCCCTAGAACTTATTGATAGTTTTATTACTATCTATCAATGTCTGCCATCTGTTCTACCAAACATGATATTTGCATACAACAGGCAGATGTAGCTTAGAAACATTTCAGAACACGCATCAGTCAGCCTGTTTTGACAAAAGTGAATGCCTTGCATTGAAGGTGGTGCCAGAAGTGTTTTGTTTGAAAATTGAAAAAAAAAAACAAACATGTTCATACATTTATGAGATTACAGAACACTTTTCATTTCAGGATATATATATAGATAAGATGATGTGACAGAGAGTGAATGAATCCTAGTCAAACATCTCCCAGAGTGCCTCATACTGGATGGTCTGGCAGTTCGTTCCAGGGTTAGTCGGAAGCCAGCCGTCCATGAAGGGGGTGGGGTCATAATGCTCAAAGTCATCGCCCTAAAGCAGTATGCAATGTGTCACTCATGGATTGGAGGAGATGTGATTGAACTAGCCATCTCAGGGGGCGTGGCTAAGGGTATAATTGGGGATGTGACGATGTAATCTGTTCCTTTGATGTGGTTATGAAAATGACCGAGAAAGGAAACAGACTGTGATAAGCGTATCGTGAGTGTTCAGTGTTTTGTTTGTTTCTAACCCTCTGTGCTTGTCATTATAGAAGACTAACCTCCTGGAGCTGTAGCTAAACCACCAGCAATTAAACCCAGACAGATTCGTTTTTGTTTTAAAGGTTAAAAGGTTAAGGGGAGGGAGACCCATGGAAGATAAATTAAGAAGCTCTAAGAAAGGACTGTAGGACCATTTTTTGCTACAGAATGTTTTCATGAATTTTTGTTTAGTAAACTCAAAATTACTAAGATGACTGGCATTGTAATGTTATATATTCACTGCCAATAAATTATATTCAAGAGATACCAATTGTTCCCATACACAGCAAACAGACAGGGAGAATGTTACACACACACTATTGTGAAAGAAATGGGTGGGAAAACACTAGCCTGGATGTGGACTTGACAAAAACATTTTTCTGTATGATACACAGCTTTATTGCTTACTGTAAGGTATAGAATACAATCTAATATTAACACAATAAGGTACACTTTAAACATAGTTTCACCTTACGCATAACAGATATCCAAATGTACAGCAGGCTCAAGTAGAACATTATCTATCCATGCCTTACTTTTAAACTTGCAATCAAGGGTCATTCCACAGTTTCAAGAATACACAGATCATAGCTCTTAATACCCCCTCCCCCTCTGCAAAAAATGCATCTCAAAATATTTCCAAATAAGGAGGTGTAACATAGGTTTCATTTCAGAAACATTCTGGGGGTCAAAGTTGTGTCAGCATTGAACATTCTCTGTCCCAAACAGCATCACAAATGAGAAAACCCAGACAGTTATTTGCAGTGATAGTGTGCTGCGCTTTGTCAACAGTGTTCTTATTCTTACCATAAATTATACAAAATGCATAATTCCAGGTATTTTTAAAGCACGGCACTGGTTTATAACAAACTCGGAATCTAATTTTATGGTAATTAAGAACGTTATATGATAATTTCTTGTTGACATCAACACATAATAAAAGCCAAAATTAATTTTGTCCTGTTTGAGTTTGCTAAAGATATTAGAACAATTATTTTTCACCTCCAAAATCTCAGTTGCATCATAACTTTATAATAGATGTAGCTGAACAAATTAAATATTCTCTGAGAAGAACACATACCTGTGAAAAAATATTTAAGAAATGTTTCCCCAGTTCTCAATTTGCATGAAATGGTGTGTTAATGTAACCTAATGTTTTAGTTATGAAAGAGTAATCACCTCAAAGTGTATTAAGTACATGCTATTGGTTTCACTTTGTTCTCCTCACATGCTACAAACATGGATTAAGCGAGGGCACGAGAGTTTGTGCGCTTTGGTACATGTCGATGACTACAACGAGACGTGACTCTACAGCTCTCTTATCTAGCGTGCTGAGCTTTGCAGGCTCAAAGAAAACAGAAATGACAAGAAATGACAAGAACTTAAAATCGAAACAGGGTCAAATTGAAAACCCAAACATGCACAGCACAGCCCTACACATGAGCTTAAAGCTCATTTTCAAATCTATGGTACATTTTCTTTAGAGCATAGATTTATAAATAATTACACCTGGGCATAAGCAATATTAATAGTTCCTTCCACAAGTGAATGTCTAAAAAGGACACCTTGTTTATAATGTCAAAAGTTCACATTTAAACCACAGCGATTAATAAATTAATAATCACACAGACAAAATTCAATGACACGCTGGCATGTGCATTTCAAAATAATGCAAATTTCACCAGGGTGCAAAATTCATCACAACAGCGTGAAGAACCCTCCAATTAATTTCAGAAATTCGCTGTGAAAGCGATAGCTACTGTTTTTCAAGTCTACCAATTTCCTGTGACACCAGTACCTGCGCAGACAGCATCTTTCAACAACAACAAACTGAGATATGGACAGTTCAGTAATACGGCTCCATTCAGATATCTGGTACGGTTCAGACTATAAACAGCTTTGATCGGTAACGGTTTGGCACATGCAACCCATGCAATTGCATGGAGCCCCAGACAGGAAGGGGTTCTGTTGCAGTGGCTCAGTTACTTAAAAAGAAAAATATCCACCTGAAGACTGCACCAGAACGAATACGAATGACTTACTAGCCATTTTTTAAGCCATTAGCCATAAACAGAAAAAGAAAAAACACAACGTCTAGGGGTTTAAAGCTACGGCAAGTACAAACACACTACAAACAAAGTGTGCTTGTGTGTGCCGTTGTTCTGTCATTTTTTGCTTCTCATCAGTTTATTCTTCTTTTTGTATTGCGCATGCTCACCACTGTCATGGTGGCACTGCCACCATGCGCATGAAATGTGTGTATTTATAAAGTAGGAGGGCTTGAATTGTATTGTTTTTTTTGCATGATTATTTATTGTGTGTTTTGTATTCCAGGAGGCTGATATTGCTTTTTTAGCATTATAAGTGGTATTGGGCAGTGTAAGGGGAGTGGGTTATCAGCAATATAGACGAGGAACACAGGAACTTTATTTGAATTGCCACCCAGGTGCTAAAATGTATTTACAAGAGTTTAAAACTGCGTTTAGTTGACAGTTTCTGGTGCAGTTGCCAGGTGCCACCAAAAGGATACCATCAATATTAACGCTAGCATGGGGTTGCTGTGGTAGCACTCCCATGGTATACCAACAATGGAAAGAGCATTAATACACAGGCACCGTGTACTGGAAATAAACACAACATGCTAAATAAAATAACTGTGAAAAATAACATTTGTCCAGATGCTACCTCCACTAAAAAGGAGAATCCTGCTCCTTGAACCTACTACATTGCACATCCCTACCTATAACAGGATCCCATCTGCAGTGCTCTGTACAGAAACCTGCCCTTGCCACAGGCAGTCATAACACAGTGTGGCTCTGGTTCTCTCTCTTCGGTGCCGGTACTATATAAGGCTCATTCTAGTGAAGCTGCTTTTAGAAATGGAATTATTACCCCATAGTTGTTTGAATACAGCTGCAGGAAACGCTCATGTGCTCGCTGCACACACAGCAACCCCAGCCATTACGATGCAACCTGTCACAGTCAGCGAACACAGAGAAGGGTTATAATACAGGGTGGGCAAGCAATGAATATCGTTTCGGATTAAAAAGGTTTACCTTAGTGTACAGATGCAGTATACAAAGGTTAAGCTTTCAGCTGATCCCAGTAGACCCCATTCTGATATGCCTAGCTATTCGAAGCAGCCTGTATCCAGTGCTTTCATTCTCTGCATGTTTATCCATTTAACCAGATGCTCCTGCACATTTCAAATGGCCTAAAGTAAGATTATCAGAGCAAAGCCTCTGGCAACCCTCCAGGACTTGCTGGCAGCCTTAGTGTAAGTATGTGGGAAGTGTCATTTGTCTCCCTTGCTGGGGATGCATATACCGGGCAACAGACTTACGTTTTTACATCTAGAGAACCTCTTTACCAGTTGTGATAAACTTGAATACAGCATTTTTTACCACAAGTTCAGGAGATCAGGAAAACACAACATAATAGAACTAATTTGTGTTGATAAGATATTATGCTTGTTATTATACAACCATTTTTTGAGCCCACTAGGTAGAGGGACCATTACCTGGCCATGTGGATGAGACCATCAGAACCTTCCCATGAGAATAAATAAACCCAGGGGTAGCTGCAAAGATGGTGATTGGGGAGGTGGAAGGATTTGAAATTGCACGCAAAAGGAGGAGGGCATTGGCTCTTCATAGACGCTAAGTGATGTGTATTCATGGTGGTCTTCTACATTTGTACTTAATGCTGTGGCAAGGGTGCATGCTAACTAATACCGAAGTGGGCCTTTGTATTGTGGAATTTAACTTTCAAGGATTGTCCAGCAGGCGAGTACTCAAGTCAGTGGCCTGTAGAACTGGAGAAGATCATTGGAACTGCTGTACAAGGGCTCATGCAACAAAAGCACTGACATATGGATTGCAGGGTGTCATGCGATCAGGAGTTCACTCAATGCATCTCAGCCTCCCAGGCTGGGCCCTTGCCTCCAGGGCTCAGTAGCTTGGTAAAACCTGTTGCTACGGTTTGGAGGTTGAAAAACTGGCTTGACAGCAGGGAGATCAACTATTGATCTTCAATCTTTCTGATCGATCATTTTTGTATTGGGTAGAGATTAAATTGTTATCAAAGATTCAATAAATGCAGAGGAGCCTGGCACAGTACTCATGTTATGTAATGTAATGAGAGAAAATAAACGGGCTGTGAAATTGCTAGTGTGCTTTGGGTCTGGTGTTATACACACTGTGAAAGGGTAGCGTCGCTGGCAAGGCTGGTTAAAAGCATGCGGGAGACTCAGAGACAGAGAACTGCACTTAAAGTGTGGTGGTGCACGTTTATTTACAAATAACACCAAAAGAAGGAAACAAATAAACAGGTACAAGGACCAAAAGAAAGAGGTAAACAAAACACAGCAAATCAACAGACACTCAAGCAATGCCATCACAGTGTATTACTTATCATTGTTCAGGCTGGGCATTAGCATTCATTCCTCTCCTTCTCTCAGACAGAGGATTTCTCCTCCCTTTTATATCACTGGCTGGGACTTGATTGCTGATCAATTATTCAATCAAGACCCAGCTACATTCTATAATTAATCCCATCCCTGCCAAGCTTAAATAGAAAATAAAAATAAAAAAATCTTTATTTAATGTATGCACTAACATTATTGCACAATGCCTTCCACGTTTTGGAAACAAAACTTCCAGCCAAATCGTTTGTCATTTTAGTTGCTTTTAGTCTTTCTGTATTCAGCACAACAGTGTTTAATTATTGATGCTTGTATGAACTCGTTGAAAAGGCTGCAGGTGGCAGGTGTTTGAGAGGGGTCTTGCGGTCATACCTTGGTTGGGAGCAAATGTAGTTTCCTGTCAGCATAAGGTACTGTATCCTGTCTGCCTGCCATTAGCTAGCTTGTGTTGGGTCTCCCAGGATCTCTGCAATGCCGTGGAGAGGCCAATTAAACCTGCCACCTTGCGCTACTAATCTGAAGAGCTGCATGTCTGTGTGTGCGTTTGTTCCAGACTTTACAACTCAAATTGCTAAAGGCCTCCTGTTTTTTCCCTAATTAAGTCCTGCCTATGCATCAAGGAATAGCTTTTAATGGACTCAAATTCAACATGACTAGATATTATTTAGCCATTCTTCTTTCCTAGCCCAAGGGTATAAATGGCTCAGAGTTGCTCATCCACTATTTCATTCTGAGTGCAAGCTCCTACCACACAAATCCAACAAATTTCATTAGCTCTCCAGTTGTTGATACCGTTATAACTGTTGTAATTATCCACGACTCATTGAAGACCAGATGAACATAACTCAGTAACTCATTATAACGACACACTCTAGTAGAAATCAGATAATGCGTATATATATATATACTGTATATGGTATTTCAACATATATGGCATTAAATCATTCACACCAGGCTTATCCAGTTCCTTCAAAATGGACTCCCATACATTATCTTACAAAGCTGTAGCTTTATAATTGTGACGCCCTTTGTCATGAAGCTCTGGGTATTTTTTTCAAGTACTATTGTTTCCTCCATCATTCTGGATACCGCTTCACCCGGCTGGACCGCGTGTATTGAAGCTGTTGTCTGTTTGCTCAATGCCCCAGCTGACTCTCGTCAAACCACAAAACAAAGGATTCAATCCTATTTGAAACCCCTGCATTGCCTGTCGCATCACCTGTGGTGTGAAAGATACTTATCAAAAGTATGGGCTCTATTCATTTTGATGCATCAACGCACAATTCCACTTGCAGCATCACATCTGGTGAGTAGCAGCCTTTACTGTATTTTGGATTGAAAAGAGATATTGTCCATTATCTTACTCGGCTACAGTAGATAAACCTGTAGTTGTCGATATACCCCAAGCAACTTTATGCCAGAGCTGTGGTTTCTAACCATCTCAGACACTTGGTTGCTATTCTATTAACTGCTTTATACATATTGGAATTGGAATAAATATTTAAAGGTTATTTGAGACGCTTCCTGCTTCTATTAAAAGTGGGATTATAACCAGCGATACTGATCTACTTATTTATTTGTACCGAACATACTGTTAGTACTCAATCGAATTCCTATTCATTTACACCCTTCACTGAGAAAGACTTTTCTGTCACTGATTCTGCTTTCTTAACAAATGTATCAGCCATGAAATGGACAGCACATGTACCTACAAGTGTGTGATGCACATATAACAGGTGCTTCTAATCTTTGTCTGGAGGAAATGCCTTTTCACAGACAAAGCTTGGGGGGGGGGGGGGGGGGGGGGTGACTTGGAGCTGCTAAATGGTACTGAAGTCCCTTTTCACAGATGAACGGGTTTCCTTTTCTACATAGCTTTAGATAATCTTTGGCACATCATTTGTTAGTGTCAGGGGTTTGCCCTGGGATAATGCTTGAGCATGGCACTGTGTAGTAAAAACACTCCCTGGAGCAACTTCCCTTCACACAGTATAGAGAGGCTCCCTGTTACGTGTAGTGCCATAGGATAACACAGTCTCTGGAAGAGTGTTGGCTGCTATAACCTGGAATCACACAGCACTGCAGATTGATTTCCAGGGTTTGACACTAGCTAAGGATGCATTCTGGTTCATGTGGGGTAAAAGCTGCCTTAAAGCAGTGGTCTACAAATCTCATGATAGGATTAGGAACATGACTGTATTTTGCATGTATTTGGGCACTAGGAATGCACAGATAAACTGTTGTTTTAAGACGCACACATTTGTATGGGCATATCAATGCTGTAATTTGCTTTTCCAGAATAGTGTGGATCTGACATCAACATTTTCATAAAAATGTATATCGTTATATTCATAGCTGCAGGCTTGATGTTGCAGTGTTACAGTTCTGGTTAATCGGTGTGTTTTATGTTGCAGGCATGACCTGCTCAGGCTATGTTTACACTGGGCTCATTTGGGAGTTGTTTCCTAATGGTTTGTTTGGAGTGTAGCGTGATTAACTAGTGTTGGGCATGTTCCTGAAAAAAGTGACTTCTTACTCATTACTCGTTTCTTCAGAAAAAAATATAATGTCCTTACTTGTTACTTAATAATTACTAAAAGGCTTTTTATAGCACTGAGCGTTAGTTGGGGGAAAAACTAACATATGTATAAAAAACATTGCTGGATAAATTACTTAATGTAATAGACAGACATGTATTTTGTAGATACATACATATGCTTCCATTATACTGTAGTGTTTTTCTTATTCATGCAATTTGAGCTCTTCAAATTGTACATTCAGTCCAATTTTTTTAAATGTGTTGTTTATAAATCTAAATAGTCTTTGTTGTATTGCATCAAAAGCAGCTTAGGTTACTGAAGGAGAAGCTGTTATGAACCTGCAGGGATCTGTGTTATGACTTTATTAAGCTCTGTGCTCAAGCCACCTCATCCAAAGCTGTGTTCAGGGTTTCCGTGCGCTCAAGGAAAATAGCAGTTGCGTGTTTAGGGACTAAGTCAAATTGTTGGTGTTTCCTGTTTGACGGAGTGTGGTGCTGACTGAATACAATAAAGAATTTCACATTTCACATTTACGGTACCAACTGAATTGCAATTTACTTTGCTTTTAAAAAAAAGAAAACACACACAATGTAGGTGGATAACAGAGAAAAGGTAACGAGACGACCTTGTTTATTTTTTGCAGAAAGTAACTAATTTCCAGAATTAAAACAGTATCCAAAGTCAGTATTCAGAATTGCAGAATACAGTGCTCGACAAGGCCCCAATGTCACTCACAGTTCACTTGCAAAGGAAAATGCACAGAAGTAACTAAGATCACTGTTTTTTTTTAATGCATCACAGTAAGTAAAACTGTTTAATGATGAACTGTTTTATACAAGGCTGGCCTTATGCTGTGCGGGACGTTAGGTGGTGATGATTAAGGTCCAGAACATCAAACGAATGCTACAGTAGCAACCATATCTTAAAGTGAGTATATAGGTGCATCATGTAATCATATATATGAGTAAGGTATATATGTATGAAACAAACACACATAATATTAGCATATTCAACACTTAGTAAACTTAATGTAATGAAACCATAGGATAAAATCCTGGATGAATTCAAATCAAAGTAAATAAAAGCCTATGCGGACTGTTCCAATTCTCATAGGACACTCCATTACCTTACCTAAACCCCAGACACCACTGTAAATGAGAACCTCACTTGGTCCCATGCTCTTGTTTAAAGAATTGGAATTGAAGAGCTATTCAGTTAAAAGCTGAGCCCTACAACTCCTCCTGGGGAGTTTCCAAGATCACCAGCCATTCACTACCGATTAGAACAAGACGACCCTCTATTCTGCCATTCAATGTATGCCATACACAATCACTGCATTGTTCATTCCAGAATAGCATGAACATGACTAGCAGTGAGGAGACCAATATAATAGCTCTTCAGACTGACATTACGCTACACATGTGGGGCTGAAGGGTGCAGAGCTGACTGTGGTTGAAAACCATCATGAACCAATCATTGAGGGAATTGAAGGAGGACTGTTATTGATACAAAAAAGATACTGAGTGACACAACTATGGCTAGGGATCTATTTTTGGCTTTTTTCACTGCAATTTCATAAAATAGATATTTCAAGATATTTCACGATTAAACACAATATTTATGAAAACAGAAGAACATTGGGTTGTCACATTCAAAATGGACTATTATACAAGAAATGTTCCTAAATATCTAAATGCTTACCTGAAAAACTGTAAATGCTAATTGTAAATATTACATATTTTATGTCCACATTTTACAGCCATTCTATTTTGACCATCATTGAACAAATTAAAAAGATAAATTAATGTAAAAATAACAATAGACACATGAAATGTCCTTGTCTTGTAGCAGACACAGCGATCTTTAGCAGACATATTTCTGATCTTTAATGCAGCTGCTTTCTTTTTTGTGGAAGACATTTTGAAGAAATCATGTAGCTCAATGCAGGGAGTTCAATAATTTACCAGAAGCAAACTAAACCAGCTGCCAAGTTCCTCAATGCAGTTTAACACGGGTAGTGTGTAAAAAATTCAGGATGGAGAATCTGCAGTGTGGATGATTTGGATTGAAATTGAACAGATTCATTAATGACAGGTGATGAATTTGGCCGGAGACCTTGTCCATGGGTGTTGACAGCTATCCGCAATGCTGGCTGACTAGCGAAATACATGATGACATCATGCAGTCTAGTGCTGTGGATAGGAAGTGACTCGTAGGGCCACCTCCCCCCAAAAGACGAAGCAGCCAAACCTTGATTGGATAAAATGAAGATGATGAATGGGTAACGCATCGACAGTGCGCAATGTCATCTACCCCCCAAAAAATAGAAAGTGATGAATGAAAAGTAAGCAGCTGAGACAATGGCCCGCCCACCAGAGCATGACTGCACTGAGGGAGAACCTGGCCTCTCCAGCCTGCCACGACACCCTGCAGAAACTAAATACAAACCTCCCTGCACTCAGGTAAGGAAAAAACCCCTACTCACTGGTAGGGGGAAACTTTAGGGAATCCACAGCTGAGGGAGCCCTTCCTCCAGGCTCTATAGACGGCTGTCTCCCTGTCTGGCCTTGCCGCACGTGACTGAGAGGCCAAACACAAGAAACAACATGAATAAAAGCCACACAGAGTGTTTATGGTGCTTGGTATGACTTGTTGATTAGTGGACGGATTCTCCTTCCAGAAATACAATCAAGTTTACCAGGCAAATGGTTGCTGTGTTTATTTTTAAGTGATAATAAATACGTATTTTTACACAGGAAAATTTCACAGGGAACTACATATTATATGACAATGGGCACATTTCACAGAAATCGTGATAGCTGTGATAACCATGAAGAAAACTATGGTCACTTTCAAATTTCAAACATGCAGAACTGGTCCTTAACATGTTCTGCTGTCACGTTCTGTTTTTTATACATGTTATAATTGAGAATTGGTGAACATGAACAGCAGAATATTTTCAATTGAGGGTTACTGATACATTTAGGGAATCACATTAAATGTTATATGTATTGTTGTGTAGAATCTTCTTTTTACTGTCTGACAGATTTTTCTTTATGGTTACAGCTAAAATATGGGTGTCTGTACCTGTCCAAAAATACACACGGTTATATATATTAAATTTTGATACCATACTAAAATCTGGGTTCAGTACTCTGACACAACACTAAAACTATTCATTTTCCACAACTCCCCTGCCTGGATGCTAATTATTTTTATTTTCTTTTTCTAAATAAAGCAGTGTGTGTTCAGCTCAGGTCCATGTCTGGGGCTGGGGAGGGGTGTATTTCTCCCAGCCAATCTGATTCCACCATTAAACTGCCACTCCGAGTATCCCTCATAGCCAGCATTGCTGCAGCTCTTCTGTTATTATCCCCGCAGGCAATTCAAACCCTGGGGATCAGGGGTATGCTGGAGGCGGTTGTCACACATTTTCCCATCTACTTGGATAACAACATTGCTGAAGCTTGGGATTAACATTATGCAGCACACGTTATTGGGATTTCTAGATTCTGGGTTTTATTGAGGTGCCTGTCTGTCTGTACATTTACATATATCTGGAAAATTGCTTATTATATTGTGATTAAAGTTGATGTTAACAACATTTCGAATAAGTTATTTGCAGTATCAGATTTTGTGATACATGGAGGTTTCATTCTGTACATCTGTCTGTCTGTATATCAATTTTACATCTAAAGAAACCAAAGAATTATTCCACATACTATAGAGCACTCATTTTAATGTACTTTATTGTGATACTAACACTTCATTTGCTTACCTAATGACATGTAGATGTTAAATACCGACTATCTGATTTTCCTCAAACTTTTCCTTGTCATTCTTGTTCTATAATATTCTGCACATACTGTAGGTCATTGTTATTATACTGATACATAGCTCTACTTTCACATTTACAGCATAACAGTCGAATGTTTCGTCTTCAAAAGTTTTTATAATATTTATAATATTTTTAAAATGTCATAATAGGGTTACATGCTGCACATATGAGTGTCCCCACTGATATTACAATGGTATAAGGGGCAGAGTAGTACTGTAAGCTTCCAGTCCACATCAGGCTAAAATAATAATGATGAGTCTTAATATGTTACCTTACTTGGTATTGTTTTATATTTAGAAACATCAAACGATTATGCCAACTATTAAATATACTGTATATGTAAAGACTATTTTGTTGTATTTATTGCTCTTTTCTAAAAGTTTTTGCCAACTTATGTCAGGCTATGTGGCTTCTAATGAGCCCCGACAGCAGTCCAGTTTAAATGAAGCTAAAATAGGAACAGTGCGTGCTCAGTTTGTTTTTCCATTGGGCTGTGAGGCTGCGACAGGAGCAGCTCTACACACTGAGGCTCTGGCTCTGTGACACATGGGACAGGGTCCTTCCCTGAGGGGGTCCTGTGTGTGTTTTGTTTCTTCCTGTTGTTGTGGAGCCAGGTGAGAATACACAGTGCCGACAAAATGCACTGCTCTGTGTTTATCCTAAATCCAGTAGTACTAGTTGATTTTTGTTGATAACAGATCTCATATCCATGTAATTATGGTAGACACTGTTCCTGAAAACCAAATGAAAATATCAGTTGTTTACAGTAACCATGTTGAATGTCACTTCTAAAAGTGTGCTATTGTTTTTCAGTGAATTTGGTAAATGATTTTAGGCAGTGTTGTGTGATGCACTATCGTTACAAATTCTTTCCCCTGTCAGTGAGATGAAGTTAAAAGTTCTATAACCATGAATGCAGGGGAGTCCGGCTCTTTTGCACAGTGCTTAAATTGCTTGTTTGCAATGTGCAAGGTTGCTGGTTGCTGTTTATTTCTTTTTCAAGAGCCAAAAAGTGGTAAGTCCAGTTTAGCTGTGTGGAAAGGTCACATACTTGCATGCAAGAAACATGGCAATGTCAGGGAGTAATTACAGCAGTTTAATGAAATCCATAAAAATAAGAAAATCTTGCAAAATCCATTTTTAATGAAAAAATCACTTGGAGGTATACTACACTGCATTTATGCAGTATTTATGGAAACTGTTTATAAAAAAATTTTGATGGCAAAAAATTCAAATTGTGCATGCAAACATATATACTGGGGTGTAGATATTTGTATTCCTGGAAATGTTGTTTGTGCAGAATTAAGCACTCGCAAGGGCATTGTCTCAACTCTTCATATTCTCATATTCATACAGTGTGACACAGTCTGAGCTTCCCCAACGCTGGCACTAACCAGACGGAATAGCTTCCTGAGGTCACGCAGCCCAAATTTACCACCCTCAATTTTAGGAAAAAATAAAATATCAAATAAATATGCATTTACAAAGATACAACCTCATACAAAACTGACCCAAAACAGTGTTGTTGAAGATTAATCATGGAGCTTGTTTGTTGTGCTGCTTACTGTATAATACTTAAGATGGCGTCTCTGTCGTACACACATACCTCACTCACTTACGGCATCACGCATCCCGGCAACAGCAAGCATGACACGACACTTCACTACATCTGGCAAATAACCCAACAAATACTACAGCATTGATCGCATTGCAAACACAACAGTCAGAACCTGTTTTTCTCCAAATTTGTGAACTGTGGTATTGCGTGGCATGTCGAAAAAATATAGATGTCTGATCAGCATTTCCGATCTGTCCAAGCTGGTACTGTTTGTTGGAAATGCTGAAATTGTAAAACTTGCTCTTGGTATCCCTCATGAAGCTTGATGCTTCTTTGAAAATGGCTGCCTGCATAACATGGATGGTTCGAGATCGGGCAGTAACGTTTTGGTTCTTCTTTTCTCAGCAGTAAGTCACGTTGCTGCTTGTGTATTCAGGCAAACGTCTTTGTTGTCTTTTTTCGGCAGTCAGTAGCGTTGCTGTTTGTGTACTCGGATAGTCACGTCTTTTGTTGGCGATTTTAATGCACTCATCACTATGCTGTACTCAAATTTAAGATGCAGGATATTTTTGAGAAGCAAAAAAGGGTTAAAAAAGTTCATCTTAAATTCGAAGGAATACGGTAAATGGTCTCAGTGAGTTAAATGTGCCATCTGAGAGTGGTTTTGTGATACAAACTTCTGACCACTAAACTGAATTTTAACCTCTTTGAATCTTACAGAAAAAAGATTTGTGTTTTTTTTTGTTTGTTTGTTTAAAAGGTGGTTTTAAACCATGGTTAGAAGCATAATAGTGTGCATTGGGAGCCCTGCTTTGTCCATGGATGGAGTGTAGGACTTAATGACTGTTTCCTATCTTGAGGATCCTGTTGATGAAAATTTAGGCTGGTCTCATTACTGTTAGCTGTAGGCAGAGCAGCTATCTTGAAAAGCACCCTGAAATGAAATGTGTGAAAAAAATTGTGTGCTTCAGTTTTCATTGTTTTTAATTGGGAGTGTCCAGTTATTTGACCGTACTTTACCCTCGTTTTGAATATCCAGTTATGTTCCCTCACCATAGCAACTCCCCACAACAGCGCCAGAGAACTGAAGGTCAGTTGATGTCACTGATTCCACAACCAATTCGCCTCTTTACATCCAGGAGTTCAACAGCGGATGTCAGTGAGCTACCAGCCCCCAAGGCCAGCCCTGTGTTGACTTTCAGCTTATCTATCCAGTGGGGTTTTCTGTAGTTCAGGGATGTGACTCAGTCCCTGTTGTGTGCCAGAGCCAATGCGACACTCCCTCCAATCCCCAGCAAAGATGCTACTTTTGCACAGCCCCGACATGAACCTGCTCTTATTTGACAGCATGACTCACTCTGCACACCTGTACCAGGTGAGCCACTAAAAGACCCCAGTTTCAGAACCATTTTCACTGCTGGAGCACCGGCTGTATTGATTGCTGAACTGAAGTTGAATATTTCCTCTGAAAGACACTATTCTAAACATGTTAAACCGTGGTTAGGTCTATCTTTCAAAGGGTAGGTAAGAGTAGGTTGTATATAAATCCAAATCAAGGTTCATTTTCTACACTACTTCCCTTGCTATTTTCCCCAGGTGCCTAGTGTAAAATATAACATGTTATACAGTAGTTGCATTTCGGATGTACCTGGCAGTGTTAACATCACAGTTAAGCAAACATGTTTAAGACAGTGAAAACAGCACTACTGATACTTGTAGTAAGCAGTTGTGCCACAAGGTGGCAGAAGGAATGTATCCAATTACAGTGTTATTCTTCCTGAAGCACTGCTTAGTCTCTTTATGGAGCACAGCTTGCAGATAATATGCTTGAGGTTTAATACTGTTAATTAAACACATGGGTCTGACCAATGGAAAACTCTTATTGACAGAGTAAAACCAAAGCGAATGCTAACAAACAAGCAACACCCTTGGTGTCATTAGCTATCTTCCTGGGTGCTAAGTGAAAGGGAATTTAAGATTCATTGCAATTAAGATGTTAAGAGATATAAAATAATGGTTAGCCTGAAACTAGTTTTAGAGCTGGATCTCCAGTTCTAGAACACCAAGCATGCAATTACTGTACATAGAGTTTAAAGGTTTCCCATTGTAAAAGCACAGCAAAATGTTTGGATGATCAAGCACGTGTTCACATTGTAAAGCCCAAAGAGGTATTGTAAAGCATAAAGCATGGCAAACCGGGGTAAACTATGCTAAATGCATTGTGTAACCATGGGAAAAGCATGGGAAAACTGCACAATTACTATGCTAATTTACCATGGTAAACTTTTATATGGGGGACACAATTTCAATTTAAAACATTTTCAAAACATAATAAAACATAAAATCACTTGAAAATAGCACCATGTCCACTTAGTCTCCTGAGTAGTTAGATTGACTTATGCAATATTTAGTACTAAAAGAAAAACTCTTTGAGTTGGCCCAGTTATACAGCAGAAACAGTTACAGGGGGGTATGATCACAGCTGCCCCAGATTTCAGTCAAGTCGGGCTTCTCTCCAGGCTGACCCACTTCCCTGACCCGGAAACGAACTGTCAGGCCAGCCCTTCCAGATACTTCTCCTCCCGTTCTTTAGCGCCCTCACAGGTCGGGAGGAAGATTCATCACCAGAACTCATCTTTCTGTCACATATCCCACCGCTCAAAGTGGAGCCGAAGGAACACTCGGCTAAATCTACCTTCCCCATTACTCCCCCCTCCCGGGAAAAATAATCCGCATTTTGGTGGTCTTTCCCCGCACGGTGTACCATGTGGTACATGAAGGGCTGCAATGCCAGATACCACCGAGTTATCCGGGCATTGCTGTCCTTCATTGTGCTTAACCACTTGAGTGGGGCGTGGTCTGTGACCAGATCGAATGAGTGTCCCAGCAGGTAATATCGTAAAGAGTGAGTAGCCCATTTAATGGCCAAACACTCTTTTTCGACTATGGAGTAGTTGCGTTCCCGAGGTAACAGTTTTTTACTGAGGTATAATATCGGGTGTTCTACTCCAGCTACTTTTTGGGACAAGACTGCACCCAAACCTACATCCGATGCGTCGGTGTGGAGGATGAATCTCTTGGTGAAATCTAGTGTGATAAGAGTGGGGGCCTGGCAAAGTGTACGCTTAATAGTATCAAACACTCCCTGACACTCAGCTGACCATTTAATTAAATATAGAGCACTCTTTTTGGTGAGGTCGACTAATGGGTTAACCACTGTGGCGTACTCGGGGATGAAGCAACGGTAATAACCGGCTAAGCCCAGCAGTGACCTCACCTGAGTCTTGGTTTTGGGGATTGCTGCATCAACCAAAGCCTGGATTTTGGTGACTACAGGTCTCACCCTTCAATTCCCCATTAAAAATCCCAAATATTGAGTCTCTGTTTTGGCAAACGCACATTTCCTGCCCTTAGAGACTGAAGAACGGCTGCAACCCTAGACAAATGCTCTCGCCAGGTGGAGCTGTATATCACCATGTCATCAATATACGTTGCTGCATATTCATGATGTGGGCGTAAAACCTGGTCCATCAGTCTCTGAAAGGCAGCGGGCGCACCATGTAGCCCAAACGGCATGGTTTTAAAGTGGAACAGCACTTCTGGTGTTGAAAATGCGGTTTTCTCTCTGGAGCTGGAGGTTAAAGGGATTTGCCAGTATCCCTTCGTCAGGTCCAGAGTGGAAATAAACCTCGCTTTTCCCAGTCTGTCTAAAAGTTCGTCGACCCGATGCATGGGGTATGCATCGAACTTAGCAATAGCGTTCACCTTTCTGAAATCCACACAGAAGCGGTTGGTGCCATCTTTCTTAGCCACTATGACGATCGGACTGCACCACTCGCTCCTGGAAGGCTCAATCACCCCAAGCTCGAGCATATCCCATACCTCTTTGCGAACGCCACTTCGTCAACTTTCCGGGATCCGGTACGGTCTCTCTCGCACTGTGACACCTGGTGGCGAGATAATGTCATATTCAACTAAGTTTGTCCTGCCGGGCACGTCAGAAAAAACATCTCTGAACTCCTCAATAAGCTTACGCAGCTCTCTTTGCTGATCCGGAACCAATTGTTCCC
Source organism: Polyodon spathula (assembly GCF_017654505.1). Classification (NCBI taxonomy): domain Eukaryota; kingdom Metazoa; phylum Chordata; class Actinopteri; order Acipenseriformes; family Polyodontidae; genus Polyodon; species Polyodon spathula. The sequence goes on from NC_054585.1 coordinate 1,689,523, forward strand.
CCATAGAAATCGCTCTTGTGCTCTCTGGATAGGGACCTAAATCATCCTCCATATTGCCTGGGGCTATAAATAAGACCTCCCTTGCCTGCCAGGGCTTTAACAAATTGACATGATAAATTTCACGTTCATTTCGGCGATCGGGCTGTGTGGCAGAGCAAAGCTCTGCCCTTTAAATTGGCAGGGATGGGGTTAACTTCCCCTACCTGCCTGGGTTTATTATGTTCAGGTGGCTGGGGTTGATTAGTTGATTAGGTTGATTAACGATCAATCAGCGCCCAGCCACCTGATATAAAAGGAGGCCTCTGCTTCTCATTTGGGGGAGGAGGGAGCTGAGGAAGCAGGTTGTTTTTTTTTTGGTTGTTTAGAAAGTTTTGAATCCAGTGAAGGCATTGCCCAGCCTGGAAACTGTTATTTTTGTAAGTTTTGCTTTTTATCTTTTTTGTGTTTAAATTGCTTTGTTTTGGCCCTTGTGCCCTTTCATTTTGTGTTTATTTATAATAAAAGTATATTTGTTTGAACTGAAGTCTGTCTCTGGGCCTCTATCCACTCGCCAGCCTGCCACATTTGGTGTCAGAAGTGGGATAGCGCCACCTAGAGGCTCAGAGCAGTATTTTTGTTTTGTTTTGTGGAATTTTTGGGATAATTTTTTTTTTTTTTTCAAAAAAAAAAAAAAAAAAAAACCAACCTGCTTCCTCAGCTCCCTCTCCCCAAATGAGAAGCAGAGGCCTCCTTTTATATCAGGTGGCTGGGCGCTGATTGATCGTTAATCAACCTAATCAACTAATCAACCCCAGCCACCTGAACATAATAAACCCAGGCAGGTAGGGGAAGTTAACCCCATCCCTGCCAATTTAAAGGGCAGAGCTTTGCTCTGCCACAGGCTGTCTAATTTCATAATTTACTTTCCCTATAGCCCGAATCACCTCATACTGCCCCTGCCATTTAGCACACAGTTTCGATTCAGATGAGGGAAATAGCAGCATTACCTTGTCCCCTGGTCGAAAGGTTCGAATTCGTGCATTTTTGTTGTAATGCTGCTGTTGTCGGTGCTGAGCCGAACTGAGGTTGTCTTGGGCCAAACGACCGACCAAATCCAGCCGATCTCGTTGTAGGAGCACATACTTCACTACATTTTTAGATGAGCCTTTGTGCTCCTCCCACCCCTCCCTCAGCAGGTCGAGAATGCCGTGAGGCTGCCGGCCGTACAGGAGCTCAAAAGGGGGAGAACCCCGTTGAACTCTGCGGCACTTCTCTCACCGCAAAAAGGAGGTAGGGAAAAAGCGATGCCTAATGTTTCTGCTCCTGTGTTACAAATCGCCTCAGCATCGACTTTAAGGTCTGATTAAAACGTTCAACCAAACCGTCCGATTGTGGATGATAAACGGACGTCCTGATGGGACGTATTTTTAATATTTTGTACACCTGCTGTAACGTATTGGACAAAAAATTGGTTCCGTGATCAGTCAAAATCTCCTTGGGGATCCCTACTCTAGCCATAATCTGCGCTAACTCGGTGGCTATTGCAGCTGCACTAGTGGACCTCAATGGAACTGTCTCTGGGTATCGCGTTGCATAATCCACCACTACTAATATATGCGTATACCCAGAGTCAGAAGGTAGCAACGGGCCCATTATGTCCATTGCAATGCGCTCGAACGGAGTGGAAATAATCGGCAGTGAGATCAAAGGAGCGGGGCGCTCTCGACCTGGCGCTACTCGCTGGCAGTCTGGGCATGTGGCTACATATTTCGACACATCAGTATGAAGACCGAGCCAATAGAATCGAGCCAATATTCGCTCCCTCGTCTTCTCGGCTCCGAGGTGCCCCGCAAAAGGGATATCATGTGCCAGCCTCATGACCTCGGTCCGACAAGACGGGGGAACCAATAATTGTGATACAGGCTGTCCTGTGCCCGCGGTTAGGTTTACCCTATATAGTAATTGCCCCTTTATACTGAAATGTGGATATACTAGCGGCCCAGCGCCATCAACATCCTTACCTTCAATGGACCGGACCTGCCCCCAAGCGTGCACCAGTGACGGGTCGTTCTTTTGGCCCCACACTAGGTCCGCGCTTGAGTACCACGGGTCTGGTATATTGAGAGGGGCTGGAATAACCTCTGCCCTAGTCGGCCCAGTAACCTCCCTCTCTCGGTCACACTGCGTTCCCACTCCCTTCGACTGGCGTTTGTTACCATTACAGCACTCTCCCACCAGACCCCAGCCTTGTCTCAAAGACGTTCCCTCCCATTTCGCGGTTCATCTCTCCTTATTTGTTTTTCTAGGATGGAACAGAGGGGAAAACATTTCAGTATGAAAAGGAAACACATCACCAATCCGTTCCTTTTTCCCTTTTTTTTCTGCCACGTTTACATGTGTGGCTGAGACTGCCATTATTTGCACCAATTCTTTGAATTTTGGCCAGTCTCGGCCCAGAATAACTGGGTGCGGCAACCTTTCCGCCACCCCGACTACAAGGTGACGTTTTATCGGTCCTACCGATAAATATACTTTTAGGGTGGGGTATGCTGCCGTGTCTCCATGGATACAGGAGATGGCCACCTGACCTTGTAGCCGCCACGACATACCGCCCAAGAAAGCTGTCCTGATCAAGGTTTGCTCACACCCTGTGTCCACTAACGCGTGGGTTTTCACATTCCCTAAAACCACGTCAATCAGACAGGGCCCCTCCCAACCGTTTTCCCCCTGCTTACCCGTTCCAGGTGTCCAGTTGCATGCAGCCACGTCACACTCCATAGCAGCGGGGCATGACCTGGCCCTATGTCCTGGCTGGTTACACCTAAAACAGAGTGGAGGGACAGAGGGGGCATAGGTTAAATATCTGTCCTGCTGCTGGTAGGGCAACGGGGCAGGGGCAACACCCCAGCTGGGGGCCATCCTCGGTCTCCATGGGGGGGAGGCAAGGGGGCCCAACGGGGTCGGCGGTCTGGGAGGTCTGGGTCCCGGGACCGAGGGTGATGGTGGTGGTGTTGGAGGAGAGGGAGGGAGAGGTTGGTTCCTGAGCAGGGCAGGGGCTGACAGGATCCCGACCCGGGCTGACGTCAAAGAGTCTTCAAAATCTTCGGCCAATTTGATCGCCTCCTCCAGGGTGTCAGGGTTGTGGCGCCGTACCCACGCCTGAGTTTCGGCGCCGACCACATGGCAGAATTGTTCCACCACAATGGCTTCCCCCATTTGTTGAGCGGTCTTCTTCTCTGGGGTCAGCCAATGGACCATGTGGTCGCACAACCGCTGTGCCACCACCCTGGGGCGTGTCTCCAGGGCTCTCCGGTATTCGCGGAACCGCGTCCGGTGGGTCTCCGCGGTGATGTTGAGACGACGGAGGATAGCCTGCTTGACTAGGTCATAGTCAGTGGCGTACTGGTCGCTCAGGGCTTGGTAAGCTGCCTGCGCTTCCCCGACCAGGCAAGGTCCCAGCTGGCTTGCCCAGAACTCCCGAGGCCATCCCGCCGCGGTTGCCAGCCGCTCGAACGCCACCAAAAATGCTTCCGGATCATCCTCCGCCGTCATTTTCATGGCCTGTGCCTTCGGGGCCGACATCAATGATGTTCCGGTAGGGGTCGCTACCCGTTCAATGAGCGTCGTATAGCGCTCCTCCCTCCATCTCTCCTCTGCATCCCGTCTGATCTCCAGTGCCTGCAGCAGCTCCGCTAGTGCGTTGCGGTCCATCCCGGATCTGACACCACGTGTGGCAAAGTGGTTGGTAAAGGGAACAGATGTCGCGGTGATGCAGTGCGGGAGTGATGAACAGACAACAGTGATTCAGTGAATAAGTGCTTTATTGCTCTTTTCCAGGTCTGGCGACCGTCAAAAATAATAAATCCCTGGCAATACACAACAATGTGTAAAGTACGGGGATAATGAAAACAAGGGCACAGTCCCAGAGAAAAACAACGGTACGGTCACCAGTCCTGGGTGATCAAAAACGTGCAGGTGCTCAGTGCAGTGGTGCTTCGGATAGTGCTCTCCTTTCGACAGCTCCAGAGATGTGCGTTAACTGTCTATTAGTGCGACAAAGACAGACAATTACAGACAGACAGAAAATAACACACAGCACGTACAACACTCTTCACAAATACTCTGAGAGCTCCTCTCTCAGTCCTTCTCTCCTAACGTTAACCCAAACGAAGGAGAAGATCAGCGTTACCCTGGCCCCTATATGTAATCCTGCATGATATCGAGATAAACGGTTGCAGCTGCCTTATTACTTGCCGCTGCCTCTCGTTTACCTTTCAAATCAATACGGTCTTACAACAGAGTCGCGCTTCTCTCCAGGCTGACCCACTTCCCTGACCCGGAAACGAACTGTCAGGCCAGCCCTTCCAGATACTTCTCCTCCCGTTCTTTAGCGCCCTCACAGGTCGGGAGGAAGATTCATCACCAGAACTCATCTTTCCGTCACAGCATGTCATTAAGTGTTTTTTGTGATTGATCATTTTAAAGACCACAGCTGATTTGAAAGAGGGTTCTGAAATTAATTAAAATAGTAGCTTAACAGGCTACATGAGCAACACCATTCTAAATGGTTATGCATCGTTTTAGATTTAAATGGATCACTACAAGACATGGTGACTTTAAAGTCTCTTGGGCAGGGAACACACACACACGCTATTCCAAATTGTACCACTGATTATGTACTGTAGAAGCCCATACGACGCAAACAGACGCTCAGAAGTTGCAACAAGTAATAAATAGACATGCCGATTTGGATGAAGAACAATTAAATACACTGGAAGATAGCAAAAAATTAGTTTGCAAACTGCACATTATCCATCCTTCTCAGACACATACCTTGAAAAGTACTGAATTCCAAGATGTGGTTGTATTTATTTTTATTCCTCCCGTCTGTTCTGCTCAAACAGCGTGTCTGCATTGTCAGTCTCAACTCTGCCCCCTGGTGTATCTTTTCAATGGCAATGTCCACAATATCATAAATACAGATGTACTTTCTTTTGCATGTTCCAATAAAATAAACTTACTCAACTTAACTTAGTGTGTAGTTAAAAATTATAAATAGGACTACTTTATTCACATAAGGATAGTTAATTAAAAAAAAAACTAATAATTTTTTGCCCTAAACATGATTTATGCTTTTTTTTTTTTTTCATATCCAGTGTTTGACCTGGATTATGAATTCAGTAAGGCCTTTCAGGGCGTCCGTATACGTTGAATAGATGGACTTCTCTGGGCTCGTGCCTCACAACGCCCAGAGGCGTCTGTATGTTCGACGTATATGGATGCCTTGTCAGGATTTATTGCATATATGCCCACTTGAAGACCCCAGAGATGTACTCTACTTAGCTCAATCCAGACGGTTGTCGTGCTGATGCGCTGGGGAGACCACACTGTGGTTGTTCCCCAGAGCCAGCATCGCAGCCTATATGTATGCTGATGCACTGGGGAGGCAAAATAAGCTGATCCCCGGAGCCAGCATTTCACTTCAGCCATCAACACCAGGCAGAAGGACGTCTACATCATCAGATGGAAAGAAACGCAAATGGATGGAGATGCAGATGGATCACACTAGTTTACTGTAAAGCTATGCCGGTGCTTATGTAAAGCTATGCCGGTGAGAGCTGAGTTCAAATCAGCATGAAGTTATTTTTTATCTATTATATAAGGACATCTTGGACTACAAGTCCTTTGTCAGCTGGATGGAAAAATGTTACACATATATATATATATATATATATATATATATATATATATATATATATATATATATATATATATATATATAGATATATATATAGATTGGATTTAAGGAGGTTTTATGAACTGCTAATTGGATTTGAGTAATCAAAATGGTCTTTAATGCTTTTATTAAGAAAACAGGTTTTGTGAATCACACCCCATATATATTTACTATATAGCTTAATGTGATGTTAATCTGATAGAATGAATTGGATATCACATAAATAGATGGAATGCTGTATATAGTATACATTTATCTACACCATGTTCTAAAAATTACTGGGGTGCCCGTGTCCCATAATGTGTTTATGAGGGTTGGTTGGTTTGGGGTTCAATATGTGGATCTGTCCGAGAGTTGAAACTCATGCAACACATTGTACTCTTCTGTTGGATTCAGAATCACCACATCTGCTATTTAAAAGACAGCAGATGGGTATTTAAGTTGATCCAAATTCCTAGTCCTTGTGCAGATGCAACGGGATTGTTTTAACACACCGAAAGTGGAAGGGATTAAAAGACCTTTCTTGACATTTACCACATCTGTGAATTACTGTATTTTTGGCTAGAAAAATCAATATTTAACAGACAAGCATTTGGAAAGCTGTTTTTTAACCCGTTAATCAAGTTGTATGCTGTCCAACTGATTTTACAAGAACTGTAGGAAAATACTGTATATATTTTTAAAATTTGAATTAGAGTAAGATTTAGCCACATCTATTATATATATATATATATATATATATATATATATATACACACACACACACACACACACACACACACACACACACACACACACACACACACATACATATATATATATATATATATATATATATATATATATATATATATATATATATATATATAAAATTATTTTCAGCAGGGGATGTTGGGAGACAGTCAGCATGGTTTTAGGAAAAGGAGGATGGTTTTAACTAACCTGCTTGATTTTATTGAGGATGTAACATCGACAATGAAGAAGACTACACGCCGATCTGATTCAAGCATTCAAAATTCGAAAAGGTATGGACAATGTCGACCCAAGGGAGTTTTTCAACCTGAAAAAAGAAACAAGGACCAGGGGTCACAAATGGAGAAGGGACAAAGGGGCATTCAGAACAGAAAATATGAGGCACTTTTTTACACAGAGAATTGTGAGGGTCTGGAACCAACTCCCCAGTAATGTTATTGTTGCTGACACCCTGGGATCCTTCAAGAAGCTGCTTGATGAGATTCTGGGATCAATAAACTATTACCAACCAAATGAGCAAGATGGGCCAAATGGCCTCCTCTCTTTTGTAAACTATGTTCTTAAGAAATGGACTCAAAATGCCCAGCCAAAAAAAAAACACCAAAAAAAAGCCAGATTAAATTGTAAAGAAAATTAATCTGCAATCAATTATTTAGTTGTAATCGGTCTTATTAATCTATTAATCGGAGCAGCCCTTCTCTCTCTCTCTCTCTCTCTTTCTCTCTCTCTCTCTCTCTCTCTCTCTCTCTCTCTCTCTATATACTCTCTTCTATATATATATATATATATATATATATATATATTACCCCACGTTAAGTGTTTTTCACAAAACCTGTTTTCTTATTATCGAAATTTCTGGTAAAAGTAATGAGTTTCAGGTCAAATCCGTTAGCATTTTGGATAAACCTATTTTAGCGTTTTATTATATATATATATATATATATATATATATATATATATATATATATATATATATATATATATATAATACTTTTTCCATCCAGCTGACAAAGGACTTGTACTCCAAAATGTCCTTATATAATAGATCATTTGTGTGTACCTACATTACCTTTTTTCTTTTTGATTTTGCACTTTTGGTACACAGCTGTTTTCCTTTTTAAAATGATATGCAGTTGTAGTCAAGTGTTTACATAACCCAATGGACATATTTAATTTCTAGAAATTTCTCGAAAACAAAGAATTTTAGGAAAAATCTTTTGTAGCAAAAGTTTGGGTTTTGTGGATGAGGAAAACGTTATCTGAAGACCTTAGGCAGAATATTGTTTATTGTCATAAAACTGGAGAAGGATACAAGAAGATTTCCAAGCATTTGAGTATCCCAATTTCAATGTATGTTTCTATTTTCAAGAAGTACAAGACTCATGAACTGAGAATAAACTGCAAAAATTTTTGCTTCGAAGAATGGTAAAAAAAAAAATCACGAAAACAATGGTAAAAAAGAATCGTACCAAAAGCTCATCGACAAATATACTATCATTTAAAAGCAATTATTATTGCTAAAGGTGCCTCAACTAGCTATTAATTTCATTTTGCTTGTCAGGGTATGAATACTTTTGAATTAGCATTTTTTGGAGTTTTGCAAGAAAATTGCTGAAATTAATAACTGTAGATATCTATTTCTTGTCACTTTTTTCCTCATCTACAAAAGCAAAACTTTCATTACAAAATATTTTTTCTATAATTATTTGTTTTCGAGAAATTGGAGTATGTAAACTTTTGACTACACCTATATGTGTGCATATATATATACACATATTCTTGTTTTCCAAATAATTGTTTAGCCTAAGAACAGTTAATGAACAGTCCTTATCATTTTACATGTTATTCTCCGTTATGGAATGTAGTGTACTTGCAAAGACTATTGTGTTGTTCAGTATGATTCGTTTTCTAAATGTGACCAAAACACACATCCAGTTTTGTACTGAACTAATGCTCTTTCATAGTTGTTCATTGCCATGGATAGATTCCTGTACACTAAGAAGGCTACTTACTACAGGCCACAGTATCCATATGGAAGCAATGATTCATCCCATCGCAGTGCACTTGTTTATCTTACCTGATGAAGCCAGCCTGTAATAGAGAAAACTTGCATTGAGGCTGTCAAGCGCTGAGTGACCACCCCCTCCCCCTGCCCTTGCATTAGCAAGTCATTAACCTTGAGGAGGACAGTGTCTCTCTAAAAGGTGCCACTCCCTTTGCTCTTGCAGGAAGTCACTAGCTCAGACAGCAATTAGTGATTGCAGAAGCAGGGCTGTCCCATGGGAGAGAGGCAGTGCTTCAAGGCAAAGAAGTAGCAGAAGTCTTTTTTACATATCTCACTACTATCGCTATTATAGGTTAATAATAATGGTTGAATTTTTGCTGCTTGAATTTCAGGGTTAATCTGTCTCATGTAAATATCAAAAGGGCAAGTCTGGGAAAAAAGAGTCTATGTTATATATGTGTTTTCAATTTTCTTGTTCCTACTTTGTTCTCCTTGTTGTGTGTGTGTGTGTGTGTGTGTGTGTGTGTGTGTGTGTGTGTGGCCTTGATATTACTTAGTGTGCATTCCCATCTGTATTGATGAACAATGAGCATGCGCTTGAATGAAACTTCATTTCCCAAATGGGTCTAATTCAATTGCAGTTTTTTAGAGGGGAAAAGGTGTTTTGGGAATTTTTAGCAGGGAAAAGGTAATTCATGCAAGAAATGGCAATTACAGGTAACCTGTCTGAGGCCTCTTCTCCATAACTCTGGGAGAGATACCCCTATATGCAAACTGTGCAAAATGACATCTCTTATAATGAGAGACACCCTGCACATGATGTCATAACGTACCATTAATCACAAAACGATGATTGTACTCATACAGAGGAGGATATCTGTATACAGGAACATACAAACCTGTAACAGTGACTGCTTGATTTCACATGCATGATAATAATACCCAGTGCTGGAGTATACAGTCCCATGAGTCGAATTGGAGGGCTCACCATTTCACTGTTATTATTGTACACTGTAACTGTGAATATTTTTGTTGTTTTTTTTTTATGTGTATTTTTAGCAAGCTCAAAAGAGGACACATGCAGGGCTGGCCTTTGTGCTCCAGAGATCAGTAGAAGAGGAAGCTGGCTCAGTTGTGGGATCAGAAACTTCAGTCCTCCTGAGCTGTGTGGGGAATTTGCTGCGATGAGGGGAAAAAATGATTGGACATTCCATATTGGGGAGAAAATCGGAGTAAAATAAATGGGCACAAAAAAAAAAAAAAAACATGGGGGCTTTTTCAATTGTCAGGCTACTGGGTATAACAAATAACATCTGTGTCTTTAATTTCACTTACACCCAACGAAGAAGCTTTTTAGGGTCTTGAAACCTGAAGTTTAGTGTATAACAGTTAATTGAATCAACTCTTCAACTAATGTATTATCATTACTGTGTAGAATTGCAAGACAAGCACCATTAGCTTTGTAGGTTTTAACCAGCAGCTGAAAATGGGTCATCTGATATTTTGGGGCTCTTAGCCTAATTAATAATTTAGGGTGATGTTTCCAAATGTCTTCATCTATTTACAATCTAGTTACCTTGTTCTGTTATTTGCCCATGCCGCATAGATCTTGATCATGTTTACGCGCTAAATGACCTCTAAATGGGTTTTAGAAACCTTGGAATGAAAAATCTATTAAGATAGAGTTGTAGCTTTATAGATAAGTAATCTTTTATAACATCAATACAGGTATTGTACCCTAAAGGACTTGCAAATGGCTGCAACTAATACAATAAGTTGTAAGTATTAAGACGCATTTCAAAGTCCATAATGACTGGAATTATCTTCAGCACAATCCAAGATCTCCCTGTAATAGTTTCCCATAAAGCATATTGAAAGAATGGTAAAGTATAGATAAGCATTGTGAAGCCCATAGAGGTATGGTAAACAATATTAAAAAACAGAGTAGTGCATGCAATTGTTTTAAGGTTAGCTAAGGTAAAAGCCCTGGTGTATTGAAAAAGTATTGAAAATTGTCTTCTCTAACCTTTGACTTTGTGTCTTTCAATAAAGAATTATAAACTGTTCTGTAATGAGTTCATCTCAAATTGGTACTTCATTAGTAAATAGCTCTCTCCATTCTGCTGGGTGAAAGCTGACACATTCCTGTGTGGGTAGCTCTGTACTCTGAGTTCCTGTGAACACCTGGGACCATATTGAATGTAAATGAGGAAAGTGCTGATTTCATTTTTTAGCACCAACAGATTAACTACAGGAAAAGAAACACAAATCTAGTCATTTATATGCTAGAGGTTAAATATCCTATACTACTGTTATCTGGGGATTATTTATTTCTATGGAAAATTACACAACTTCTGTGCTCAGCGATGACCAGGGGTCAGATTTAAAGTGATGCTTTTATCACAGATATTTTGTAAAGAACATCTAACAGACTAGATAGGTAATACTGTTACTGTTGTGTAGATTGAGCTGGGCAAAATCAGCAGGGACTGTTTTTCTTCATTGTGCTAAAGCAGCCCTCTTGGATAGACAGTGACTACTGGTTAGGTGAAAATGAACACTGTTGTATGCAATATGCAGTACTTTATTTAGAGTTTCACAGCACTGTATGCATACACAGATGCTTCTTCTGCATTTACATTTTTTAATATTTATTTTTGTCAGATTATGCGATGACTGTAAAAATGTTTAGCACCTGGAAAACTAATCAATAGCAGAGATCAGATTTTCTGTCTCTGTTTTTGTGTGTTTTTTTTTTTATTTTAGAAAAATATTTTAATTAGGCAGTCCACTAAAGACTATAGTCTTCAGATAAATTATGAAACTTATGCACAGAAGACTTTGACGAGCACTTCTTGATGAAATGTTAGTCTAAAATGATTACTGCTGTAACATGTATAGGTTATATTTGATTAGGAAAAAAAAAGTGAGAAAGTAAAATAATGAAACTAAGTGCAATGTTGAAACTTAAATTACTTTTACACATTGTTTTGCTCATAAATATATAATACATAAATGTTACACATTTTAGACTAACGTTTCACAATGGACATTGCTACCGAGCATGTACAATTGTGGAAGAAGATATCATTTCATGTGGGTGTGTGTGGCAGGGTGGCAGGTGCCTGGGTGTGTGTATGTGTGGGGAATATTGAGTGGCAGGGAGTGAAATCATTAAATGATTAATGAGGCTCCAGCCACAGGAGTTTAGTTTAGAATTGGGATGGTGAAGGAACGGCGCTGTGCTGTGCTGTGCTGTGCTGTGAGCGTTTGAACTGCAGCATTCCGGTCTTTGAGTCTCCTTGCTGACGCTACCTGTGCGTAAAAGAATTTCATTCCATTTCAGAAATAAATATACAAAACAACAGCAAAGCCACAGCTGAAGGGTAACACATTGGTTGAAAACATTTCAGTGAAGTCATCCTTTGATATTTTGTTGTATTACTTGGTTCAAAACTTTCATGAAACCAACCACAAAACCACTGAAGCCAACTGCACCAAATTGAAAGTCAGCCAATTACTTTTCAGAACTAGGACATACTTCAAAATACAGCTACATTAACTACAGTAGTTCCTCTGTAATTAATCGTGTGCTTCTGTGATTGTGAGGATGGAACACACAATGTGCATTTAACAAAGTTATTTTGGAGTGATTTTTTCATTTGAGTATACCTTCAGACTTCATTTTCTTGGTTGTTTAGGGATGGCTGTAGTCATTCTGAGAAGTTCAAATTGCAATTACTCAAACAAAGTTTAATTTATTTTTTAATATTTTTTTTTTTATATATAAATAGTACTTTCACACCAAAGTCAGGATCTACTCTTCAGTTCTATTTGCCTGCCATAGACGCAGTGGTGTAGTCAAGCCAGAACTCACATACTAGCCAAGCTTAGTCACATGATTCACATCTGCAGCAAAACTATGATCATAGTCTTGATGCAATGGAATACGCATTACAATGTTCTTCTTTTACCAACTGCAACTGTGCATTGACTACGACTACTGTGCATTACCCATTATGTGTGTTACCAGAAGTTTAGTATACAGATAAAATGTATCTCTATCTACATCTGTATTTTATTGGTTTACATCACCCAAAATAAGCTCAATTTTTTGATATTCGGATTAAGTTTCTTCTTGTTTTCCTGGCAGTACACAGAGGTACATTTTGCATACTGTATATCTACGGCAGTCAGCTAGAACCGATGAGCTCCTGGACTCATAGTCAAAACACGTTAATATATATTTATCAGAAATTACAAAGACAACAGCATTTGAGTAACTGCAATACGATCCACTGGCAATGATTGACAAAACTGTTAAAATACACAGGGGACAGTAACATCAAACAATGTGAAAATGGCATTTGAAATCACTTGCTGTTTAAAAAATGTAACAAAAAAAGCTAAAACATCACTTGTATGCTCTTTCTTGTTTGAATACATGTATTGCCTTTTCATTCCAGTACCTTATTTTCATATAGCACAGTATAGATTATCTTTTACTGGAATCTGCCCACAACTCATTTAAGTGCCCTCAGACATCTATTGAGTTCCCACACTGAACGAATAAAAAGAGAGAAAGTCTTTGTTCCTCCAAGTGGATAACATCGAAGAAAACATTTCTCTAAATGATTGCAGGGCTTTCAAACAGAAAGATTGCTCATGCCATCTGCCTGGTGTGAAGATTGTGAAGTCGGCTGGGAAGTATGGTGCTGTGGAAAACAAAACTGATGTCGATTACAGGGCATGAGTAACTGTAATTACATGTACTGACTGGGTAATCAACAGCGGGTCCTGCCTGCCGTGTAATTACATAGATATACCCATGTAATTACACACTTATTACACCATCGGTTTTGACCATGTTATTACATGGTTACCGTATTTCTTTGAATTTAAGACGCCCTCCAATTTAAGATGCAGCCCAAATTTACCACCCTCAGTTTGAGGAAAAAATTAAAACATCAAATAAATATGCATTTACAAAGACACAACCTCAATTACGCTGCTGTGTCATACAAAACTGACCCAAAACAGATGGAGCTTGTTTATTGTGCTGCTTACTGTATAATACTTAAGATGGCGTCTCTGTCGTACACACACCCCTCACTCACTTACAGGATCACGCATCCCAGCAACAGCAAGCACGACACAACACTCCACTACATCTGGTAACATGTAACCCAGCAACCACAACAGTCAAAATGGTATGCACAATACCAACAGAACAGAACATACTCATATGGAGATTACTCACACCTGTTTTTCTCCCAATTTGTGAACTGTGATATTGTTGGCATGTCGAAAAATAGGGAGGACTGCTCAGCATCCAAGCTGGTGGTGTTTGTTAGAAACGGTGAAATTGTAAAAGCTTCTTTGAATTCCTCAGGAAGCTAATGACTCATCTTTGTAAATGGCTGCCTGTATGTAATAGATGAATCGAGATCGGGCAGTAACGTTTTGGTTTGTCTTTTCTCGGCAGTCAGTCACGCTGCTGCTTGTGCAGTCGGGTAGTCAGGTCTTTTGTGAATGATTTTAATACACGCATCACTATACTGTACTTGAATTTAAGATGTAGGACAAGAACAGGACAAGCTGACAAAAAAAAAAAAAAAAAAATCAACAGATAACATCTTCAAATCTCAGCTCAATGTTATTCTATGTCTTCCTTGTTTCAAGTAAAGTACAATGCTACAGAAAATAGCTTATTGGCTGGGTGCCCGAGCTTAAAGTGGACACCTGCAGGGCCAGCCTTTGTCCTCCAGGAGACATCCGCTGTAGTGCTCCAGCTCTGATTTATTCTCTTGTTTGGGCAGAATTAGAAGCACAGTATAAAGATACACGTTATTTTAATTAAGTTTGAACCTCAATGTTTTTCATGTAGATTGAGAACTCAGAAATTAAGTCTTTGAAACACAGTCCAGGGTTAATTGTACTGATGAACACTTAAACTCATTTAAGTATAGCTTTAGTTATTTTGTTTATTCATAATACTGAGCGTTACATACTCACTCTCTCAGGCTGCCGAGTAGTGAAGAGGGGAATTCAATAAGTGAAGAGCATTTAGAATCCCATTATGTTGGTTTCAACAAGAAAGATTGTTAAGCGTAGGTATCATCAACTGTTTATACTGAAGTAAAACATGATGGTTCTTCAGTTCAGAAAAGGACAATAGGACTATTGTGCTGAAGTGCACATGTTAAAATATTCAAAAGCAATTCAATTCTTATTAACCCTTTACTTATTTGATCCCAGATTTAGCAAGGTGCTTTATTTCAAACACAATACTTTTACATATCTAATTTGCAGTTCTCAATGAAAGCTGCTATCCACTGAAGGACTGAAGATTAACAAGCGATCTATGGTCCTGCTCTCAGGCCCTTCACCTTTGTTCATCTGACCAAGTAATGGATGTTGCCAAGCTAAAGAACCAATGAGACACTGTAGCTTGGTCAGGCAAACCTTCTCCATCTTAGTTTCCTGTGGGCCCTCAGCCAAGATCGGCATCTCAGTGTGAATGGGATTGGAACCAAAACATTCCAGATTACTCAGCTCACCCTGCACTCTTACATACTGCCTTTATCAATGGCAGTATGTAATTCTGTAACTCTATAAAAAATGAAATGTCAGTGTGCATTTCTTCAGGACATTCTCTAAATAAAATGACAAACTGCATGGCACATTTAGACGGTAGGAAATGTTGGTAATCATATGTTTTATCAGTTAAAGCTAATATTGCAATACCTCCTTACCTCACAGTAAACCATTGAGGTAATCTGAGTCTGATTTGTGGTGTATAAATCAGAGTTTTTAATTCACAAGACCAGCTTCATTGCTTGCAGGTTTTCTGCGCTTGTTTGTGCTTAGAAAGTTGCTGCAGTTGTATTTAGCATTTCTGCATCACTGTTGGCTATTCCAGCAAACACATATTCACACAAGACTTGATTCTTAAGACTTATTTTCTGAAGTGAGATAGGGTAGAATTTTAGAGTTGCGCTGTGCACTGAAGCCTAAAGCATCGTGCTCTGAAATCGGTGCAACACTGGTATGTCATCACCTCAGAGATCTTACTTGGGGAGTCTTTTTAGAACAATTTATACTGATATTAATGAGTGTAACAGGCAGTGTTACAGATCCCGACCCCTCTCGGTGCAACGGTTGCAAGTTATCACCCAGCCTCTGCTCCGTGTTGCATTGGTGCCATTACTCGGAGCTCCTACCTTGGCTGCAGCCAATTACCAAGGTTAAAGGGGGAGGAGTGTGCGGCGTGCATGGTCACCAGTACAGATGCAGAACTTAATAGTATATAAACGGATAAGAAACATAATGTTACAGAAAAGTAGGTGTTATGAAAAAACACATGAAAAAACTAAATAAGTGAATATTTTTTATTAAACCTTTATTTTACTAGAAAATCACACTGAGATTAAAACCTCTTTTTTTAGGCAAGACCTAGCCAAAAAAAGGTATGAATATGAATATGAGAAAATCATGGCCAAAAATATGTGGGTTAATAAGAGAAAAGCCTCCGGTACACAAACTCTGTCATCAAGTGGAAAAGAAGGCGGCAACAAGAATCCACTTTGACTTATTGCTGCTCTAGAAAGAGTGCAAAGAAGAGCGACCAGAATTATTCCGGGCTTAAAAGGCATGTCATATGCAGACAGGCTAAAAGAATTGAATCTGTTCAGTCTTGAACAAAGAAGACTACGCGGCAACCTAATTCAAGCATTCAAAATTCTAAAAGGTATTGACAATGTCGACCCAAGGGACTTTTTTGACCTGAAAAAAGAAACAAGGACCAGGGGTCACAAATGGAGATTAGACAAAGGGGCATTCAGAACAGAAAATAGGAGGCACTTTTTTACACAGAGAATTGTGAGGGTCTGGAATCAACTCCCCAGTAATATTGTTGAAGCTGACACCCTGGGATCCTTCAAGAAGCTGCTTGATGAGATTCTGGGATCAATAAGCTAAACAACCAAACAAGCAAGATGGGCCAAATGGCTTCCTCTCGTTTGTAAACTTTCTTATGTTCTTGTGTTCTTAAAAAGGACTTTGCTAAATGAAAAATAAATCAATTTTGATTCTAAAATGAAGCCAGAAATTGCAAAGAACAAAGGCTATAAAAATAAATGGTTTATGGAATACAAAATAAACGATTTATAAAACAAACAGGATTCATAGTCTCTTAATATTATAAAGTGTGTACAGTGTGCTGTGCTTTGGGCGTTCTGGTTTGTGTTGAACTCTGTACAAATGCTGTATCCTTCTCCTGCACAGCTGTTGGTGTTTAATGTATTAGATCATCATCCCTTCAGACTGATGTATACCTGTTATTCGGTTAGTATAATCTCCAGACATCAAATTTGACATGCATGTCTCTGTTTACTGCAGGGAGTCTGACATGACTCAAGAGAGCTGCTATAAAATGACATGCAGGAAGTTGCCAGTCTGAAGTAGGATTGTCTGTTGTGGTGATACAGGGTGAGTCCGAAGTTGCACATCTTGGGGCTTGGTTTTGGTTGGTGGAAGGATTTTTCACATTTCTTAAGCATTTCCTACCAGCTTACACAGGACATGCTCCACCACCATGAAGGGATTTACTAGTTGCATCTGAGACTGGATCATAATTAGAACTTTCAGTTAATGAGTCATTCCTACCAGCTGAGCTGACAACTCGCAGTGATTAGGTGGGGCTAACATAGGAAAGTAATGATTGACACTGCTGTAGTGGGATTACATAACACCTTTTCCATTACTGGGACTTGTACATGGACAGCCCTCTCCTTCTCCACAGGGGATCCTAGTGGTTTTTTGATCTCAGAAGCAAGGAGCTGAGCTGTAAATGGGTTATGTCCTGAGTCTGTTAATAAAGGATTTAAGTTATGTGCCTACTTGAAAGTTATCACAGACAGCTGCTTCATTTTCTGTGATTTTCCTTAGCTTGGATATCTCTGGCCGCATTTGGTCAGCTGCTATCAGCAGCAAAGAGTGCTTTAAACATTATTGCATTAAGTAGCAAAGCCTTGCATCCTGTTGCACAATTACATGCTTCAATAAAGGTCAGTGATTTATTACACTATTTTGTAAATTTAAAACCCCCATTTGTGCATTTGTTTGAGCCATTCCAAATTTCAGATTCATCTTTTTCTATTTGTTAGTACAGATCATTTATAATAAGGTCTCACAGGAAAACCTGGAATGGCTCAAGCTGTTATTCAGTGGAAGTGTTTTCTTAGTAGTTCATATATTAATTTGAAAAATGTTATGACAATCCTCTTTTTCATTTGTTTCTGCAAGAATGTGCAGGGGAACTGTTCAGTTCAGAGAGTGACATAGCTGTGACAGAGCATTAGTGTGGATGAAGGTAGTTTATGTAAACAACCTAGTTAGTCAACAAGCTGTGTAATAGAAGAGTGCAGAACATTTGAACCTGAGTGTTGTGAACCTAAAAATCATATTTCACTATAATATTAAACATGATTGTTTGCATTTCTGTTGAATATTTCCAATGTATTTATTACATTTTGACAGAGGTTTAATTGTCAAGTTTATTCCCAAACAGTTATCAACGTATTATTTCCATTGCATTTCTCCTTGATAGAATCTGCTTCCCTCTTTCAACTGCATTAGCTGAGAGTGTGTCTCCCCCTCCCCCTTCACAGTAAAGCAGCGGCGTCTCACATTTTGAGGAATGTCGCTTTTAATGAGTCCCACTTGGGAGCCAGCGAGACCTTGAACGAAATCTGAAGGTGAACTTGTTGACCATCGAACAAAAAAATAACAGTTAAATGAGGTGGTTAAGCAAAACTCTGAGGTCTTTAAGAAAGGATTTCTGCTTTACAGCCTCACTAATTCATAACCACAAAATAGACAGCTAGCACCACAAGCCTCTGCTTAATTAAGGGCAACAACATCCCATTTAATTGCTGCCAGTTAGGCCACAGCCACCACAGTGAGTCTGGAAGGATTACTGGAGAGATGTCATGGTTAAGCGCTTCACAGAGAAGCTGGGTATTCTAATGATGTAGGCGCTACTTTTCCATGAAATGATTGATGTTCAGGGGCAACTAGAAACCTTTAAGCCAGAGAAACAATCATTACTGGCTTGTTAAAGTCTCAGGAACAAGACACAGATTCAAACTTTTTTAATGCCTTTTTTCCCAGAAAATCCTTTTAAAAAACCTTATTTTGTCAATAGCAAGCAACTGGTCTAATGAGCCCTCAGAAGTCATTTGGTGAAGCATCCTCAAAATGAATACTGGGAGAGATTTTACTGTCCAGAATAGTGCTTCAAGTGCTTTGTGACCTTGGTTTTCTGGTAATCTAGTGTCCAACTGACACCCGACTTCCTGCTTATTGATTTGCTTGGGTTTTTATAAAGGCTATTTAATAGATCTAGACAGAGGCTGATCTAAGTACCGCTAGTGTTCCAATAATACAATAGGACCAATTCGATCGACAGAACCCATTTCTCTTGGCACATTGCAGTGTGGAGTCTAAGAGGATATTGCCTACACACGTCCATCGCTTTTTAAAAGTAAATGCCATTATTCCTTATCAGATAACCTATTGCAACTGATCAGGTTTCCAGGGTTTTATTATTGTCAGAAATGTCATTCCATGCCAGCTGTTGAGGATGACACTGATCTTTCCAAGGTTGTATTGAATGTAATGGCTTTTTTTTCTATAATAAGATGAGTGTGGTCATGCTGGGATAATGGACTAGTGCTCAGCAGAATGGGTCTTCCCTGATGCTTTGAGATGTTGAGTGCTGTGGCTTTTGATCGTCCATCTAATTGACATCTAATTGACAATTTTTACTGTTACCTGTAAAAAATAAAAACAAAACCTTATTCCTAGGGCTCTTAGTTTCCCAGTTTTAACATTCTGTTTTCTTGGGGTACACGAGAGGCTCATTTGGTAAAGAGGTCTCTAATGAATCACTGACATCTATCTGCTTACGAGTTTTGAACAAGGGGCTTTCTTTACCTGAGTTATATACAGGGCAATATGGCTTATTTTATTCTTACAATATTAAAGCAGAAAAAATTGAATTGTCACATTAAAAAGTTATCATTTTCTCTACAGTTATTATACAAGAAATGTTCCTAAATATTAAAATGCTTTCAAAAACAGTAAAGGCTAAACTATAGAATTTTTTTTTTTTTTATGTCCACCAATCTGTAAATTACACAAATAATAAAAGAAATGTGAAATGTCCCCTTCTTGTGCTGGACAGAGCGTTCTTTAGCAGCTTGTGTCATTTTAAACAAATCGTAAGCAGTGTGTTCAATAGGTACATCGTGAAATCTGTGATAACCGTGAAAAAATATAGCCTTAGTTATATTCGGTTCCCTGACACACTACTGCTGTCTGTTTGAAGGTCATGGGGAGGATCAGTCCTGCTACAAATTGGAGTGTGGTTCTTACATTCTTGGTAGGCAATAACCCTTCTCCATTTGGGATTACCAGAGAGTACAGGCGGTTTTGTTAAGAACTCCCCAACATCGTCCAATATCCCTGCCAAATGGGGGTAGTGTTGCTTAACTGACATGCAAAGATATCTGCTGTCTGTACAACAGGATCAATATGTGAGAGCTAATGGAAAGAACAAACATTATTAGCACAGCTCAAAAGACAGGGATGGGCACAAGGTTTCTACTCTAAGCACAGGATCTTTTTCAGAGAAGAGCAAAAGCAATCAACACACTGAGGCACACAAGCATTATATTTCTAGGCTGAGAGCTATATTTAGCTTTCACACCCCAAGCAGCCCACTCACTTGTAAGTTTCAGTACACTGCGGCTGCTATGCAGGGAACAAAAGGTTTTTCCATGTTGCTCTTAACACCATCATAACCCTCATTACCGGCTAGGATAATTGACTGCTAACATTTACTGTAGGTGTCACAAGCCAACAACTGTTGTAACAATAAGGTAAATTATCACTGTTTAAGTTTCATTGAGGGATTCTGTGACACCATGAACTACAAGAGCCAGGTCCTGGTCAAGAAGTCAATATCAATTGTACATGAATTGTGTAATATGGAGGATGGGTTGAAACCAACAAATTCACTCATGTGACCAGAGCTGGATGCCGGACTCCTGCTGTGCCACCTATCCCCCATATAAAAATGTGGTCTTAGGATCCCACAGGGACAGTGTGTGGAAAAGAATTAATGAGTTGAGGTTTCTCAATTTGAATATTAATTTCCTGGAAAGGACACTGTGA
The DNA here is from genome assembly GCF_017654505.1 of Polyodon spathula. Classification (NCBI taxonomy): domain Eukaryota; kingdom Metazoa; phylum Chordata; class Actinopteri; order Acipenseriformes; family Polyodontidae; genus Polyodon; species Polyodon spathula. Next base: position 1,710,237 of record NC_054585.1, read on the forward strand.
CAGGGTGTACATTCCATGCACATCTGCCACCTCAGCAGGAGCCAGATATACTCAGACACTGTGTGTATTGGATGCTATTTGTCCTTGATTTTCTGAGCACACTCTTAAACTCAGGGGAGACGTTTAAGGAGGACAGAGATGTTTTAAACTCCTGTAGTGGTTTTGTTCATGCACTGGGCTTGCTATATGTCCAGACAACTTTTTAATAATCAAGAAAATCACACAGACTCGAATACATCAGAAGTCTCAATTAAATCTGATCATCAATCTGCCTTGACAGTTATTATCTTTGAGTAAATGATGTATTCTAGAAGGATCCGGTAAACTCTCTTTTAAAACTAATTGTTGTATAAAAACATTCAAAATGAATTGGCTATAACTCCTTTCCAAAATATGGTCTATAATATATGTCCCTCTTAGCAGCATATTACGTTACCTTTTCAGTGTGCTGGCAATGGGCCAGTTTAACTTCATATGCACATGTGTGTTAACAAAATATTGGAGAAAGGCTGTAGGGGTTTATCACAAGCCTTTGAATAAAACCACTAAGCATGCAGTGGCCAGTCCAGTTATTTTAATTTAAATTCAGGCTATAATTAATATGTTAAATATAATAGCTTAATATTAACTGTACCATGCTTGGACTAAGCCTGCCCTCTCTCTGTTTCTAAAAAAATCTCCTTTCTGATAAGAACTGATACTGTAGACAACTTTTCTAATTTAAATGAAATGCTCACTTCGGCTGCTGAGTGGAGTGGGTTATTTTGCCAGGGACTGTTTCTCCTCACCAGTGGTGTAATGTTAAATCTGAAAGTACTGGAGCACCAATTAAAATATAGATTTTCTTAAACAAAAAATATAAAAAAATCTCCCCTTGATTAACTTCCCCAGCTAAGTCAGAGACACAAGAAAAACATGGACACACATTCCAGCCCACCGGCACCTCATTCCTCTCCCACCAAATCATAGCTTAACATGCACTTTATTCTCTGGACATTTACAATGTTATCCCCAGGTTACAAAGTGCCATACTAAGCCACTTGCAGGGGCAGTCGTTCATTCTAATCTCCGGGTCTCTGCACTGACCGATATACAAAGCAGCTTTAAGGCTGTGTTTATGAGAACAGTCATAGGACGCACTTTTGCTGTCTTCTTGTCAGCAAATTTAGTAAAAAAAAAAAACATTGTTAGACTTCTTAAACTTTAGTACTGTAGTTTGTAATATTATCTTCATTGCATAACAAGGATGACTGACTGAATCAGACAATTGTGCAGGAATGGAGAGACGTGTGTGTCTCTTGACTCTTGACATTTAAAATATGAGGCGGTTATGGCGACCAGTCATGTACCATCAGAAGTGGCAAGTAGGGAATCGGACACTGATTTTTTTGTTCCTAGTGCTTATTCAATGTCATTGAACAGAAAGACTAATTTGATTTACCCATGCAAAAGAGATTGCTTCATCAGTTAGAGCTGTTCCGTATCATCTCCACCGGCTGACCCTGCAACCCTTCTGCAGTGGCACAGTGGATTCATTCACTGGCCTCCAGTACTCTTCACCACAGAGGCCAGGGCTACAATGCAGCTCAGGTGAATGAGTGTGCAGGGCAGGATTCAGGTTTGCTTTCAGAGCCGAGAAGGGAAGCTTTCCTGGCGCCTGCCAGCAATGTCCTTGACTTGCAACCAGTGACATTGTCCCTCACTTTCCATGAGCAATAAATCACAAGCACCAACAATAAAAAAAGAAAAAGTAACTTATCAGAGATAGTTGGCTTATCATAGACCTAATTCCTCTGTACACACAGCATGGGAAAATAGCCTACTGGTGTAGCAAATAAACATTATGTTCATTTAGACTCCCTGTGCTGTAAACCTCTCCAATAAATGCAGTTGTGGCTTGCCCTGCCAGGGTATAGGTTTATCAAATCAATCCTCTAGCAGTTTTTTTTAAGAGTTTCTACTGGTATTGAGCCCTATTATAAACAGTTGGGCAATCAGGTCTGTTGTACTGTACTGTTTATTACAGGCTGGATCTTCTAACTGTCAGTGCTTTTCTCAAAAGCACAAATGACCTAGAAGCTGTTTTCCTACCAAAAAAAAGGCAAAATTATTGCAAATGATATTGGCACATTAAATATATGACTTTTTGCTTGAGCCATAGTTGTATTCTCCATCATATAATAAAACATACTATACCCGTTTAATTAACCAGCATCACATCGCAGAATCCAGAAACCATAATATTCTTTTTGTTTTTATTGAATTATTTATTCTAGAATCTAGCTCTGGTATGGACACAAACTATTTTGAAATACAGTAACAAAATAATTCTAGTGGAATACTATAATTTTTGCTTGTAGTTGATAAATAATCATTGCGAAATAATGCAACAATATATCTTGTAACAAGATATATTAAACAGTATTTCTCCTTCATGGTGCTAATAAGCTTTCTTTAAATCACATTTATTTTTGCACTGGAAACATTTACAAGGAAGGGGGGTAAGTTTATTGACCCAGACTACAGCTAATATTAAATAAACCCTATTGTTTCCTAAGCCTTCCTATCTGTCTCAATTAGCAAGTGGCACCACTCAAAGCTGTCAACACAAACACTGCTGATTTCAGATTTCATCTGCACGGAACTGCATACAGTACCCATGTCCTTGGGAATGCAATGCACACAGTATCACACATCGACTGCACACATTCTGAGGGGTTCTTTCTGTATAATATGATGCCCAGGGCAACACTCTAATTTGCATATCTCCAATTAAAGTTAAAAAAGCAAATAAATAAGTGATGATGCCGCAAATGCTAATAAGAGGGAAGGAAATGGGTAACACTTTATCAAGCCTATATTAATTCATTAGGAATACATTTGTAACTATTATTGAAAAACTGAGCTCTTAATACTCAGTTGGGAATTGTGTTGTGCTAAATAAAAAACTTTTTCATTAAGAATACAGATTTAACTACAGTGTAAAATACCCAATTATGCTCCCTCACTGCAGCAATTCCCCACAGCAGCTCAGGAGAACTGAAGGTCAGTGGGTGTCCTTTGAACTCACGACCAAGGCAGAATAGATGTTGGCAAGCTATCAACCACTGGAGGGCAAAGGCCATTCCTGCAGGTGTGCACTGACCTTACCAGCAGGGTCCGCTGTAGCACGATGACGAGAAACAGCCTCTGAGGATTTTGCCTCTATAACCAGCACAAGCACTAGAACCAATGCAACACTCCCTGCGAATTCTCATTGAAGACTTGCAATTCCAAACAACCAGGACATGAACCAGCACTCCCCTGACTGTAGGAATCACACTATGTGGCTATATCTTTACAAGTATATTATTTTAATGAGCCTGTTTACTAATGGTGACATTTCACTGATGTATGAAAACCCAAGTGTAAGATTTTGACATTGTTAAAAATTGTTAAAAACACCTTTATGAATTTGTTTCTAATTAATCAATGCAACTGAACATTTTTGTTTAAGCATAAAGTAATTGTAACATTTTATAACCTCTTACGTTTTTTAACTTCAATTTGGAAATCCCACAGAAGTATAAAATGCTATAGAAGTTTCTCCTACTTCCTGGTGCAAAAAAGTAACTTCCTGTGTTGCAGCTCAGTCTGGCTGCATGTAAACCCACCACACAGGAAGTGCTTCGATCTACATTATAGCATTGAATCTGTATAGCCTGAATTAGTAACCAATCCATTATATTTGTGTAGTTATTATTTTACTGTATTTCAGTTGCCATACCATCCATGTTTAATCCAGGTATTTAAGAATACAGCTCTATTTGTAATACAGTAACACAGTAATTGAAGTATAGTACTCTGCTTTTCTTGTTGTAGTGCAATAAACATGAAATAATGCAAGAACATATCTTGTAGTAAAAACCTGCATCTCTACTTCACAGTGCTAATGAGCTTCCTTAGTTTACACACTTGTACTTGAGTGTTTACAATGAGTGACAGAAACCCTTTCTTTGAAACAAAAATGTTGTTTTTCAAGTAAATCAAGAAAGGCTTTTTGGCTTCCATTGCTGATCTCCACCCTGGAATTTGGCTTGTGTTTCTTGAGCCTGGATCTCGTTGTTGTTTTTTAGAACAGAAAGTCTGGGGTTTTTGGTTCTAGGTTTTAACTGATAAGCACCGATAAAACATAATAAAAACAAAAAACAAAACCGATGTTTATTCCCTAAAGAGAGAAAGAACACAGAAGCCTACTACTTATGTTGTGTTCACTCCCACTCTAGTCATTGCTGTTGCAATAGAGGTACAGCAAGCTAAGGTATAACAGACTCCAGGGCCTGTGAGTTGTGTTGCATTACCATATGGCTTTGTTGGTGTGAAGGCACTCAGGTTAATGCAACACAACCCACGCCCTGTCGTGTGTTATACTTTACATAAACTATACAAAGGTGTATTTAAATATTTGTATTATTTCTTGACATTCACTTTCTTTAAATGTATTTTTGTATCACTACTTCAGGCTTTTATCAGCATTTGTGTGCCGATTGCTTCCTGACTTCCCCCGGTAACAGAGGGGCTGGGAAGTGTGCAGAAACAAGCAAACAAACAAATAAATAAATAAATACTCAGGTTTGCAATAAGCATCTCTCTTCCTGTCATAGCTGATGTGAGGCAGTGCTATGCAATGTAATATAAGAATCATACCGACCGTGGCATCGCCTGTTTTATACAGAATATTCTTCTCATGAGTGAAATTCGTACCTCCTATTGCAGGTACTTAAAAAATACATATGCATATATTTACATATCAGTGAATAAAAGTGTTTTTGGTATATTAATGCTGACAGTCTACATTACCGGGAAAACTTATCAATTTATCTCAACCTGACAACTGTGTCACCAAAAGAAATAATAGTCTTGTATAATCATTTACACGTGTGTGTGTGTGTGTGTGTGTGTGTGTGTGTTTATATACAATGTTTAACATGATTTCAATGAGACCAGATTGATTACAAATGGGTATAAAACATGGTCAAAGAAAGTATTCTATATGCCAGCAAGCCAGCACAACAAAATGAAAGAGCAAAAATAGAGCCCTGTTTTTTTCACAAATGCCAAATAACACTAAATGCAACATATAAAACGAAAAATCATTATAAAACAAACAAAAACAACATTTTTTAAATTGGGAGGATATACAAAAAATACTTTAAATAAACACTTGAATCCTAGTTGTCAAGACTCAGTCGCTGTTACCATAGACACGGTCTGAAGGGAAACAGAAGCTCTGTCTAGCACTTCCACTAATGTATTGTAGCGAAATAGGTCAACGCAGAGTGAGTGTGTGCCGGTGTACCTGCATCCAACTTCTAACACCAATGTAGCCTGGTGCGCAAGACCAGGGCGGACTTGAGGCTGGCAGGGGATAGTGTAGACAGCACAGGGGTAGACAGCAGCAGGGCTGGTAGGTGACATAATCATACACAGGGGCATAAGCCCAATATACGCTCCTTGCAAAGGAGCCGGCTCTTTTGTATAGCGTTATCAGCGCTATGTTTTAGTGCAAGAGTTTCTGTGTTCGTGAATAGATCACCTGTGCGTTGCCAAAAAAAGTATTGGAAACACATGACAGCTGTGTTACGCCTTGGCACAACATTTAACCAATCAGATAGTTGAAGGGGCGGGTTTTCTGTGTTAAGCACTTCGAGAGGCTAAAATGTTAAAAATGACTGCTAAAAAAATAACCAATTATTTTCAAAGCAATAGTGACAATGATAGCAGGGGGGTCAAAATAAGCCGGCGATCGGTGCAATCCATCACCTAATACTATATTTGTGCCTACTACTTTATTAAAACAAAATATTAAGATTATTTTCGGGTATTATCATTCAGTGCATTTTTTGTTGTATTATTGTACTGTAATTGATATATAGTACATAATAGCTAAACATACGCACACACACACACACAAAAAAAACACATTCCGTTTGTTGTGACATCGTAAAAATATGTACACAGTTGCTTGCAAGAGATATTGGGGTTCATGTGTAGAGGCTGTACGCCTTTAAGAAGAAAGACATGATGGGATATCAGCCGAACACTTGTCAGCTGACATACAAATGCTTATATAGATGCTTAAGTGCAGAGGTGCTGGGTGGATTATTACCCAATAATGTACTGATGCATTAGCATTAGAATGAAAATGGCCTTCAGTGTAACTGCTCAATCTGATTTGGTGTAACCAGACTTATAGATTACACCAAAGTGTCAAGATGGTTACACAGCATGACATCAAGCATGATCAAGTTTGACATTACAGATCCATATAGTGTTCTTATTTTTCTTCAAATTTTCAGTTGCCCTTTCAAGCAGGGAAAAGGTAGCTCGATACAGAGCCTGTATTAATCAAGATCCTGCAGCAAGAGCACCGTACCTTCATGTTTGTCCATATGATACAGAATCTGACAACAAATAATAGTCCAGCCAATAAACATAACAAATAGTCAAGATTGTGCACTTTGTTATACAAATGTGGAACTTTGCATACTCATACAACTTTAGCATCTGTACAATTTCTGATATAGTGGCATTTGATCAGCACCCCTAGTGAACTGTAACGTCACCCGGTGGCTGACGCAAGCAAGCGGTTTACTAGCTGAAGGGTTTTCGATGTGTGTTGTGATGTATGATGAACTACCATAAGTAGGGCAAGTCCTTAAGGAGGTGGGAAAAGACGTTGAAGCAAACTTATCTGCGTCCATTAGATGATAAGAATGCACACTTTCTGATGTAATTTGTGATTACAAGTCAGGCATAGTTGTAGTAATTACTGAGCCAGAGCCTTCCACTTCCAGATATTCCACTCTGTGCAGCTCTGACTGGATAAAACTCACAAAAGCCTGGTAGGTGCTGACTTTCCATTATCAGCAGCAGGATGACATGCTGTCAAAAGTGTCTAGTGCAAAATGTTATTTTTCTCATGTTGTGTTAAATTTCTATTCTTTCTGTGTTCCTCTTTTCACCAGTGTTGACTACATTCCTTTCATGTTGTAGTTCAGTTTTTTTTTTTTTTTTTCAGAAAGTTTCATTTATGTATTGACAATTAATCTAAAATTAAATTGTGAATTTCCTTGACCATATCAAACAGTAAAACAGGTCTTGATTGCGAGCTTATATTAAAAAAGTGGGGTCATTGCTAAGAAAATAAAGAAACAAAAAAACACAAATGTGGAAATGTGATTCTATGCATGATTAGCACTTGATTTTAGGTTAACTATATATGAATATATGAATGGTTTTGTGTATAGAAACTGTACACAAGTTAAATAATTTTTTTAAAAAGCTGTGGTTACACGGAATGAAACTTTTATGGTATTACACTTATGAATCATGCAATAAAAGGGAAAATGGGATTATATACGGTCAATTAAAAAATAATTGGATTATTGGGGTCATATATATATATATATATATATATATATATATATATATATATATATATATATATATATATATGTGTGTGTGTGTGTGTGTGTGTGTGTGTGTGTGTGTGTGTGTGTGTGTGTGTGATGGCTTACATTCTTAAGGAACCAAAAATACCAAATGCATTCATTTTTAAGACATTAAGGGGTAGATGTTCTAAAGTGTTGCAATCGTTGCAAACCACATGTAAACTAGTTGGAAGTGTAGCATGAAATGTCCGTTTTTTCTCGTGTGTTGCCATTTGTGCTCAATGTATTTTTGAGACGAATACCCAAGTACCTAATTTTCATTAAAGTCAAGGTGTACTTACAAGCCTTGAAAACAAATTTCTATGACATTTCTGGCTTTCCCAGCATGTAGGGAGCAATAGACTGCACACTAACTCCTCCAGCTCATTCTGAGCATCTGTATAGGACCATGATCTACTGTGTGTTAATTGTCTAGGCTACTAAGTAGACCAAGTTAAAAACAATGATAATTAAATAATAAAAAAAAACTAAAATAGTTTAGTTTCAATTTAAAATGATCTTTTATTTACATTGTACACCAATGTGTACAATGCTGCAGCAAGACTAATTTTGTGTTACCAGTAGCTAAAGTACAAAAAAAGTGCATATAACAGTATATAACAGTATATATATATATATATATATATATATAACAGTACTAAAATAGGTCAAATGAAGATGGAACATCTCACTAAGATGATGCAAATAATATTTCAATTAGTATATTCTGGATCGCTTCATTGACATATTTTTTCTTAGTACATACGACAAAATGTGCACCTTGAGAATTATCGTAACGAAAATGCAAACTGCGGTATGTTTGCACTGTCACTGGCCCATCTTAGTACATCTACCTAAGTTTTTTTTTTCATTTTTGAAAACCTTTTTTTTTTTTTCATTTTTGAAAACCTTTTACACACACACACACACACATATATATATATATATATATATATATATATATATATATATATATATATATATATATATATATATATATATATATATATATATATTAAAGGAAACTGATACAGTATATGTGTCATATTCCACTCATTATTTGACTGAAGTTGCACTAATTTGTCGACCAAGTTTGTTAAACTGTTGTATACGAATTTGACACATATATTTAGATTTTGAATTTTTCCCCGTTATATACTTCTAAAACTTAAAGAATCACTATAATCCAGAAATAGGAAAACACTTTTTTGAACAAAACAGATTTTGGATTATTATTATTATTATTATTATTATTATTATTATTATTATTATTATTATTATTAATAATAATAATAATAAAAAAATAAAAATTTCACTTATATAGCGCTCATCATGCAAGCATTCTAGGGTGCTTTACAAAAGAAATATAAAAAAAGCCTGTGTCTAATATATAATCCAGCTACAAATAAACACACCCAAACAAATACGTTTTCAAACAGGATTTTAAAAGATTAAATTGTGCTAGCATTCCTGATATGAATCGGGAGCAAGTTCCAAAGACACGTTATAACTAAATGCCCTGGCTCCAACAGAGATCAAACTAAATTTAGGGACTCCCAGAATTGTTTTAATTGCTTGACAGCCCAAGTATCTACACATCATTATATTATCATGCAATGTTACAGTATACTTAATCTTTTTGCACAATATATGTAAGTGTTATATTGTGCAAAAACTATTGTAGCTATGCATAATAACATTGTAATTATGTGTAAGTACACATGTTTTTACTACACAGTAATTAGAGACAATTAATGCAAAGTGTTATCCATTTGTGCAGTCTTTGACCCAGGAGCACTGAGAGCTACAATCTGACTGATCTGCAGTTCTGGTAGAAATTTTTATGGAGATTGGAGGCCCTCATGCAAGCCTGCAGGAATCTGTAAAGGTGGAGAGGAGAAGGAGGAGGCGAAGGGAGGATGATGCCAGTACAAGCATGATAGACTGACTGTTAATTAGGATTTTATACCATAATAAGAGTGAGGGAGAGCTGGAGCAATCCCTCTTCCTGAACTATGCTAATGTACAAAAGAATGTGCCTCATATTAAAAAGGTTTCCAAATGGTTTCTTTCATCCCCTGTGTTTTTTTTTCATCTTCTCCTTCTTTAGCATTGCTTTGGAGTCTTCTGTTTCTGCAGCGCTTCAATAGCCTAAGGAAGATTTAGCTACAACACACGATTGACCTGACACTCAAAGAAAACATTTGTGACCTTATTTAAAAGGCAAATTAAAGCTTAGACTTGTGAAAACAAGCAGTTTCTGTTAGATCGCTGGCTGATTAAATTAGTTAGAAGCCTGTTTTAAACCATGTGTTGTTGTTTTTTCACAGATTTCCTGACTGGCAGTTGAAATCTGCTTCTTTCAGAACAGTGAGAAAAACAACAGTTTATGAAGAGATGGTTGATTTTGGAGAACAGATTTTAATAACAACAAAATATTTAGAATGCCAATCAAAGTGTTCGAAGCAGCCATTCTGTATGGTCTGTTATTATCTAAAACAGAGTTAATTATATTTTATGCCACTGATTTTTGAAGGGCTCCAGAGACATGACAGCTCAATCTGATGCTGAGTAGCTGAGCTTGTGTGAGTCTGCATGGCTGTGAGAGGCTGCTTTTAGATTTCCTCAGGAAGGTGTCAGATTGTTTTTCATTGCCTCTGTGAAAGGCTTGTTCTGTTGTGTGAGCATGCAAAGAGAAGATCTGCCACATTTTCAAATATTATGAGCCACGCGTTGCCATAATGCAACTGATAAGATAATTATTAGAAAGTTGTTTGAGGCAACCAAAACAGGACATCATCCACTTCAACCTTTGCAATGAACTGGCATCTTAGACCATTGAATGAATAGAAAGGCAAGGGCTGGATGCGAAGTACAAACCATACGAAGAACGTCTTACCATTCAAGTCAAAAGCAAGCTCTGTAGTGGAAGAGCAAGTATGTGTCTTATGCTAATGTGGGCATTGTTAACTCATCAGCGGTTAGGAGAAGATCCGTTACACACTTAGCCCATTTGTACACAATGTCTTTGATCAGTCACACCGTTGACCTGGGTAAGACCTGGCTGCTATGAGGGTCCACGAGTGGCTCACCTGATTAAAGCATGCCTGCATGGTGCAGGGTGAGGCACAGTCAGGGCAGGTTCACATACTGGCCGTGTGAAGTCGTGGTCTTTGCTGGTGATTAATCATGGCTTTTTAAGAGTGGGTGCACATGCAGCTGTTCTGAGCTGTTTAAAAAAAAAAGACAACAGTTTTAATATGTTTCATGTATATCAACATATATTTAATCCATTAAAACTATTTAAATAAGTCAAGCTTTGTGAATAGTGGGCAGGCATACTAAGTGAATATGCAGACAATGCTTTAGAATGCCTAATTGTAAAGATGTAAAATATCTTTATAGTGACTAGGCTTGAAGTTGCAAAATTTGAATTAGAGTAAGATTTAGCTATATATATATATATATATATATATATATATATATATATATATATATATATATATATATATATATAAAACAAAGGAAATATGCTCTCTAGTGCCATGTCGATATTTCATGTCCAACAGACTTTATCGCTGTAGCCTTGATTAGTTCTAGCAAGGAAAGGGCACCCTGCAGTTTTAAAAAAAAAAATTAACTGTCAGTCTTTGACAAGTCAAAATATAATGGCTGTAAAATGTAAAAGTATTATGTATTATTGAGTAGTAACTAAGTGTATGGCTCGCGTCAAGACAATCAAGTCAAGTCAATCTTTCCTTGGCACTGATGGGAACCATCATTCTGAGGGGTTCTTATTGCAATTGTTTTCCATTGCTGTGTCTGTGTCAAGGTGCTTTCAACTGAACTCAGGAGCTGCTCATCGGTTCTAGCTGCCTGATGCTGCGATACTTAACGTAGGCCATATCAAGCGTTATGAGTTGAATTATGAGTTGTTTTTCTGGCAATGCTAGGTGGTACTGGCACATCCCAATATAAACCACTTTGCCTGATCTAGCCCTGCTATCTATGCCATGCAACTAGAACTGAAGAGTAGTTCTTGAACTCCAGGGTAAGCACCTTACCATAGGCTTAATAAAAAAGAACACATCATAATAACTACAAAAAGAACCACTTCCGTTGCTTGCAAACATTATAACAACTAAGGGAGAAGTAAACCAAAAAAGAGAAAGAAAGGCATTTGAGGCTAATATAAGACTGAAACAGAACATGATGAGTTATTTGAATCTGAATAACAGGAATACAGTAGTCAAGACAATTTACACCCTAACCTGTATGTTCTTTGAATATCAATACATCGTGGTAAACTCAGATTGAACTGGTCTTTTGCCTCTTATTTACAATTTAAGATTATAAAATCTCACATTGGTGAGATTTTTTATTTTTTTTCCCAGTTATTAGCAAGATTGTTCCCACCAATTTTCTTATGGTATTCATTTGTAAAAATAAACATTCCCAGGAAAGTCTGAAAAATGCTTCTAGCTGTGCAAAACACTATGTAACACAATTTTTGTTCCTGGGTAGTAAGTGTTATTTCCTAATTGCTTATGCCTCAAAAGTATAGAAAATGGCTATTATTCCCCACAAACTTTGCTTTTGTGACCAGGACAGTGATATTTCAAAATATCACTATTTCCAATGGGAAAATGGGAAAATGTGTGTCTTTTTGTTCACATAAAGTCAGAAAAAAACAACATATGAATCCAAATGAACATGTATTTATACTAAAGTATAAATTTTAAATGTAGAAAACACATTTTAAAGTCTTATTTATTAACCATAGCTGAAGCAGGGCTAAATTACAGCAGTACAAATTAGGGGTCTAGATATTTTGTCTTTAAACTGCAGCATTGTGGTTTTTCTATCAAAGTCTGTAAAATGAAGCCATTTAGAGTAAATGTATAAACTGTGATAATCGGAAGGAGATAATTGCCTTGGCTATTTGATCTTAAAGAGGTGTAGTCCTTCAGCTGAGGCTAGTATTGAGCATTGCTGCAGCCTTCATGACAGGATTCTAGTAGGAGATTAATGAGTTGCAGAATCACACGAACACCCATGTAGCTTCATAGAGTGTACATCCTTGGGCTCGGACATAGCTGTATATCAAGGGCAAGGCAAACAAATAAACAGATCAATCACCTCCTAGTAGAACTGTAAGAGGGCTGCTTAATTTAGCTTGATATTGATCACATGATTTCAGAGCTTACAGAATTCCATCCATTTCTGGAGAGATCTAGTGACCAAGACTTACCCCCCGAGAACAAATACAATTGCTGGTTCAGAAGCAGCACATAATCTGGCTGCCTCAGCAACTTTGCTACAGACAATTAAGAATGTATTTTCAAGTTGAGGTCCTCCTTAGAAGGACTAGCCAAAGGTTAAATTACAGTGTGGCTTGGGCTCTTTTAAGCTGTCTAATCATTTTCGTTTTGATCAGAGAGATCAAAAGAAAAGGTCTTACTGTTTGTAAATCTCCTAGCTCTGTTTGATTTGTTCATAGTTAAGGTTAGGCTACTGAATTCAGATTTTGCCTTACAATCCCACTGATCTCAATAGACCCTGCAGGTCTTATCGGATAGCGTCTGTGTGACAGGTCAGCTGATGGTCAAACGGATAAACACGCTTGTGCACTTTTATTTACAACAAACAAATGGTTAAACAAAATGCAGACTAAGTCAAAGGTTGTTAACGCAGGTGGCAGTTCCTTCTATCTCAGGTACCGGAACACTCCTCATTTGTGTCGTCACTTTTTGCCCACACTTACAGGTGAATCAATACATTTGTTTCTAAATTGAACATGTGTTTATTGGCCAACCAATCAGGGTGCAGGTTTCCTCTATTCATCACATTCCCACATGGCTAGAACAGAGAGAACCAGAAAGACAATTTTCATGCAGGGATAGGAAATGTCAACTCTATCGCTGCCAAACTACAGTCAGCAGTCACATATCCAACAGTATAAAACGAAGGGTAAACCAGTGTGACGCAGATCTGATTATTTCATTTTGGCCTGTTCCAACCCTTGTCTGTTTTTCAGGGAGCACAAAAAAGACACAATGTCAAAACTACATAGCTGAACGGACTGTGTTTTAAAATAAGTAGGCTTCCATTTAGATGTACTGCAGTTGGTTTTGTTGGTACAGTACTATATTTTCAACAGAAGAAGTATTTTAATTCATAACGACATGATTCTGAAAATATTACTTGCCACATGGACTGTAATACAGTACATACTTTTAAATCAGATAGGTATTATAGAAGTATGTAAAATTCCCCATTAACAACCCAACAGCAAAAAAATGCTTAAAATGTAAAAGACAATGCAATTTAGCAAAAGATTTTAAAAAAATAACACTGATTCCAGAATTAAAACAGTATCCAAAGTCAGTATTCAAATTTGCAGAATATAGTGCTCAACAAGACCATAACACCACAGTTCACTTACAAATGAAAATGCACAAAAGCAAATAAAGATCACAGATTTAAAAAAAAAAAAAAACATCACAGTATCTAAAACTGTTTAATGATAAACTGTTTTACATTGCTGTAGCTTGTCTCGTTCACTTTGTTTTGGCTGCATTTTTGTTCACTACTTTTACCTGTTTTTGGACAGGGAAACTGGAGAAGAGCTGTGTGTAACTGCACAATAAAAACAGACTGATTGACATGCGCGAAAAAATGGGCTGTGACGGATAATCAAATAAATTGTAACATTGAAGAGATGGGCTTTGTATCAGAAAACTGGTGGCAGAGTTGGAAATCGTGTGTAATGGGGTAAGTGCAATAATTTTTTTATATATATATATATATATATATATATATATATATATATATATATATATATATATATATATATATATATATATATATATATAATGGGAATTGATTTGTTTATTAATACAAGGATAGTAAAACGTGACTGACATGTATCTAAGTATCGTATATACCAGGGCTGTTAGGTCTTAGCCTAGTGAGGCCCAGGGCAATTGGGTTATGTTTATTTTTTTTGGAGCTTTTTATTTGATAACGGCAGTGAAGAAGTGTGGAGATACACCAGTAAAGAGATTTCTAGAGGAAACGTTTGTCATTGAATTTATTAAGTATTTTTAGTATTTCTAAATTCAGCACCATTGATCGCTGTTTAATAGTCAGGGACAAGGTAGATCAAGTAAACAAGCGTTTCAACTGTGCTCAGATTAGCAAGTGGTTATTACTGAGTGTACATATTCTGAATACAAATACTTGGGCTGATAAATATCCTGATGACTCATTGTTCTACTCAGTAAAAGACTTCTACGAGACATGACAATGAGATGGAGCAAATTAATTATTGGAAGCGCTGTTCTGAATGGACACAAACATCATGCTGACACAGTGGTAAGCATGTCAGACAGCCAGAACGGCGTGCAGGTGAGGTGTACCTGGTTAATATATTTGAGGTGATTGAAAGCAAAGGCTCACCTTGTATTCACAGCTAATCCTTACAAAATAGTTTGAAAATGGAACCATAGCAATTTACTGTCCAGTGATCCTGATATGGTGCCGCGATATTGTGTGTGTTGGTTCCTTCCATTCGGATGGCACTGGTAGCTCAAGATATGAGATGTTATGATTGTAGTAATATTTTGATGGTTCATACCATTGTAGCAGCCCATACAATTGCCCCAATGTACAAAAGCATTTTATTGCAATTTGGTGCCCATTGTAGTGCCACTGTATTGACATTACAGATCCTCTAGTAAGACAAGCTTACAATGTAGACTCTCAGAAGCTAATCAAGTTGCACTTGATAGTATAGTATATTTCATTTGAATCAGATGTTTAATTAAAAATCCATGGTACTATTTCACTCTGTATTCTAGACAAATAAGGTCAAGATATATTCTGCCCTACAAAATCAGAGGTCCCTCTGCTCCTGCTAACTCTGAACTCAGTCCTAATTAATAGGGTCATTTAACTATTCCATCCTCACTCATATTTTAATCTTCATTTTGTAGTCTTTTGAGTTATTAAAATTGATTGTTTTATAACTGTTAAAGTAGACCTACTTTTGCTTTGTCTTGCATTAATAATGAACATATTTTCTCATGCTTTAACTGTGTATTTACAATAGTTTTTTTCTTTAACAATGATGTGCCTAAGTATGGTTTATCACAAGTATGCTTTAACATTTATTTACCGTGGCGTTTCACTGTGCTTTATGAAGCACATGTACCTTTAAAAAAACATCTTGTGGCTGTTTAAATACAGCGGTGTCTATTTTAAATACTGCCACTCTTTAAATACATCTGTACTTTATCTCTACAGTAATCAAGCTAACATTCACCCAGGGTGATTTACTGCACCCGATATTAACATCTTTAAAATATAGTGAGAAGTCGTCTGTGGTAGAGCCTTTTAATGAGTTTTAGAGTAACGATTTTAAGATCCACCCCTGTTTAGATCAACAGACTCCAGTATTTTAAATATAAAATCTGTCACTGCAATCTATTCATATTTAGATCAGCTATAGAGCCAGGAAGGCAGTATTGATCTTGACTGGAACAGGTCTGACATGGAACTAATCTCCATCTGTTCAATATTACACAATAGACACTCAAACTCCCATCAATATCACTGGCTTAAGCCCCTGCTGTACTGTACCTGTGTACATAAGGTGCTATAATTGATCTATTGAGGGATATCAAATGTCAGTCTTTCATGTCTTGGGGGCACTGTTTAGCTGGCTGGCCGTCTGTGTCACTATTGTTTGTTTTTATTATACTGGAACCGTTGTTGAAAGCTTTAGAGTGACTATACCTGTGTGGCTCTTATATAACGTTGGTATGGTTATCTTTTAAAAGTAACGTTGAGTATCGCATAACAGATCTGCACAAAAGCTATCATTGTTGTCTAATGTGGATGTCCATGGAACTAACTGATGCATCATTTTTAGTTTGGCGAATCTGCAGGTCTGTTTCTATCTGGGTCAATCAAATGCTTAACTCCATACTTAACTTTTGTTTCTGCGTGGACTCACACTATAGTGGTGTTTGATAGTTCTGGTATAATTACTTAATTACGAATTAACAATATTCAGAGGGCAAAGGCAACTTTCCATGTAGTTTTGAGATAAGGAAAACACATTGGAGGTTAAATTAATGTTTCATGTAGATTTATATGACCAAGAAAAAACTTGACTTGGACAAAAACAGACAAGTTAGACAAAAGGGATCTGCCGTATATTTGATATATGTGATATCAGAAGAGATCACATAATGGGGCTAACCCCCCCCCCCCATCTCCATTTAGGAACTACTAGCAACATGAATGAAAATGAGTGGGGAACAAGGTATTAGCTATTAGTCTGTTAATCATTTAATCGATAACCTCTCAAACCTGATATGCAATGGCCCTTGAGGTCCCTGCACTAAAGTTCACCATCTATTACAAATATATGTACAGTGGCCAAGTAGGAACCATTACACCAGTTACAAACCATGCTGTCAGATGCACTGATCATTTCTTAAATAAACGTTTTAACCTACTGGGCAGAGTCACAGTGAACGGGCAGGTCTTGTGTGCCTCACTGGCAAAGCCTCAATGAACTGGGCAGGGCTTGTGTGCCTCACTGGCAGAGCCACAATGAACTGGGCAGGGCTTGTGTACCTCACTGACAATACCCAATAGAAAAGGGATCAACAATACCTTTCAGGGTATTTATTCCAACCATGTTCTTAATTGTTTCATGGAACCAATTAAAGTTTCATCCAGCTCTCAAAGCAAGCAGCTTTTTCATTCTATCTGTTAGACCTGGTATAGAATAGCCCTCCAGGACCGGAGCTGCCCATCCTTGCAATTGAACTACAGCTCAATAGAAGTGCAGCAGCATCTTCTTTAATTATTGCAGCATTTCAAAATTCAAGAGGTGACACAGAGCAACACAATCCTCAGTGGATGCAGCATTTACATGTACACACACGACTCTATCTTCATAAGTACAAATAAGGGAAAAACATCAAGGCTCCAAGAACAAGCCCTCTGCAGGGAAGATATTATCAGGGACGGTCACAAGTACAGGTTACACTCTTAAACTGACATACCAAAGTGCCTTCAGCACTTCAGATCACTCACTTTTGATTTGCAACCAAACAGGAAGAACCAGTAATTGCACATGCTTTGGAAAATATCTCTGTTGTAACATTTGTTCTTAAAAAAACAAAAAAAACAAACAAAAAAAAACAACAAAGAACAAGCTGTAAAAACTTGCTATGGTACATTTGCACGTTCATTTTTGAAGTTTGTTATGATTGGTTTCCCATGCAGTGCACTTACTGTGCTTTTTTTAGTGTTCTGTTTTATACAATGTGCTTTACCATATGTTGTGCTTTACCAAGGGGTACCACAGTAAATGATTATTATGGAGGGAGATCAATAAAGGAATGATAACAAAGGTTTATATACATTTTATTAGCAGTAGCAACAGTATCACTGAATCTGTTTATAGTGTGCTATATATTGGTCAACCCCTTATAGTGGTCCTTTTTACATGTTTGTATATTTATAATTTACATTTTTAAACTTCTGCTTGAAAAGAAAGAGATTGCTTGTTTCAAAGGAGAAAATAGCTACAGATGCTGCAAACAGCTAGCTCAGTAAGAATTGCAGCCTATTGACACACCACAGCTGGAATGCATCGTCAAAATAAGTCTTTCTCATTTGGAAAAGACCATAGTAAAAGCACAGCAAAGTGTAATAATAAAGCATCTAGAGAAAGCATGGTAAAACATAGGTAAGCATTTTAAACCCAGAGGTACAATAAAGCATATTAAAATTGTTAAACTTTGATGAATGCATACTATAATCATGGGAAAAGCATGGGAACACTACACCATGACTGTGCTAATTTATTGTGATAAACTGCTTTGATGGATTTAATTAAGTTTACTACTTTGTAATATAATTGATTTGCAGATGTGCAGCCAACTGCCTAGAAGTGGCCTGCTTTCATTATTTACTCGTCAGCTTTTACTATAACCAAATGCATTACATTTTACAAGGGTCCTGGCAAACTCGGCGGACACATAACCCACTGTACTGTGCAGATAGACACATAACCCACTTTACACTACAGATAGACACATAGCCCAATGTACTGTGCAGATAGACACATAACCCACTGTACTGTACAGATAGACACATAGCCCAATGTACTGTGCAGATAGACACATAACCCACTCGTACTGTGCAGATAGACACATAACCCACTGTACTGTACAGCTAGACACATAGCCCAATGTACTGTGCAGAGAGACACATAACCCACTGTACTGTACAAATAGACACATAACCCACTGTACTGTGCAGATAGACACATAACCCACTGTACTGTGCAGATAGACACATAACCCACTGTACTGTGCAGATAGACACATAACCCACTCGCACTGTGCAGAGACACATAACCCACTGTACTGTGCAGATAGAAACATAACCCACTGTACTGTGCAGATAGACACATAACCCACTGTACTGTGCAGAGAGACACATAACCCACTGTACTGTACAGATAGACACATAACCCACTGTACTGTGCAGATAGAAACATAACCCACTGTACTGTACAGATAGACACATAACCCACTGTACTGTACAGATAGACACATAACCCACTGTACTGTACAGATAGACACATAACCCAATGTACTGTGCAGATAGACACATAACCCACTGTACTGTGCAGATAGACACATAACCCACTGTACTGTGCAGATAGACACATAACCCACTGTACTGTGCAGATAGACACATAACCCACTGTACTGTGCAGATAGACACATAACCCACTGTACTGTGCAGATAGACACATAACCCACTGTACTGTGCAGAGAGACACATAACCCACTGTACTGTGCAGATAGAAACATAACCCACTGTACTGTGCAGATAGACACATAACCCACTGTACTGTGCAGAGAGACACATAACCCACTGTACTGTACAGATAGACACATAACCCACTGTACTGTGCAGATAGAAACATAACCCACTGTACTGTACTGATAGACACATAACCCACTGTACTGTACAGATAGACACATAACCCACTGTACTGTACAGATAGACACATAGCCCAATGTACTGTGCAGATAGGCACATAACCCACTCCTACTGTGCAGAGACACATAACCCACTGTACTGTGCAGAGAGACACATAACCCACTGTACTGTGCAGATAGACACATAACCCACTGTACTGTGCAGATAGACACATAACCCACTGTACTGTGCAGATAGACACATAAGAACATAAGAACATAAGAAAGTTTACAAACGAGAGGAGGCCATTCGGCCCATCTTGCTCGTTTGGTTGTTAGTAGCTTATTGATCCCAAAATCTCATCAAGCAGCTTCTTGAAGGATCCCAGGGTGTCAGCTTCAACAACATTACTGGGGAGTTGATTCCAGACCCTCACAATTCTCTGTGTAAAAAAGTGTCTCCTATTTTCTGTTCTGAATGCCCCTTTTTCTAAACTCCATTTGTGACCCCTGGTCCTTGTTTCTTTTTTCAGGCTGAAAAAGTCCCTTGGGTCGACACTGTCAATACCTTTTAGAATTTTGAATGCTTGAATTAGGTCGCCACGTAGTCTTCTTTGTTCAAGACTGAACAGATTCAATTCTTTTAGCCTGTCTGCATATGACATGCCTTTTAAGCCCGGAATAATTCTGGTCGCTCTTCTTTGCACTCTTTCTAGAGCAGCAATATCTTTTTTATAGCGAGGTGACCAGAACTGAACACAATATTCAAGATGAGGTCTTACTAGTGCATTGTACAGTTTTAACATTACTTCCCTTGATTTAAATTCAACACTTTTCACAATGTATCCGAGCATCTTGTTAGCCTTTTTTATAGCTTCCCCACATTGTCTAGATGAAGACATTTCTGAGTCAACAAAAACTCCTAGGTCTTTTTCATAGATTCCTTCTCCAATTTCAATATCTCCCATATGATATTTATAATGTACATTTTTATTTCCTGCGTGCAGTACCTTACACTTTTCTCTATTAAATGTCATTTGCCATGTGTCTGCCCAGTTCTGAATCTTGTCTAGATCATTTTGAATGACCTTTGCTGCTGCAACAGTGTTTGCCACTCCTCCTACTTTTGTGTCGTCTGCAAATTTAACAAGTTTGCTTACTATACCAGAATCTAAATCATTAATGTAGATTAGGAATAGCAGAGGACCTAATACTGATCCCTGTGGTACACTGCTGGTTACCACACTCCATTCTGAGGTTTTTCCTCTAATCAGTACTTTCTGTTTTCTACATGTTAACCACTCCCTAATCCATGTACATGTGTTTCCTTGAATCCCAACTGCGTTCAGTTTGAGAATTAATCTTTTGTGCGGGACTTTGTCAAAAGCTTTCTGGAAATCTAAATAAACCATGTCATATGCTTTGCAATTATCCATTATCGATGTTGCATCCTCAAAAAAATCAAGCAAGTTAGTTAGGCACGATCTCCCTTTCCTAAAACCATGTTGACTGTCTCCCAGTACCCTGTTACCATATAGGTAATTTTCCATTTTGGATCTTATTATAGTTTCCATAAGTTTGCATATAATAGAAGTCAGGCTTACTGGTCTGTAGTTACCTGGTTCAGTTTTGTTTCCCTTTTTGTGGATCGGTATTACGTTTGCAATTTTCCAGTCTGTCGGTACCACCCCTGTGTCAAGAGACTGCTGCATGATCTTGGTTAGCGGTTTGTAAATTACTTCTTTCATTTCTTTGAGTACTACTGGGAGGATCTCATCCGGCCCAGGGGATTTGTTTATTTTAAGAGCTCCTAGTCCCTTTAACACTTCTGCCTCAGTTATGCTAAAGTTATTTAAAACTGGATAGGAACTGGATGACATGTGGGGCATGTTGTCAGTATCTTCCTTTGTAAAAACTTGTGAAAAGTAATCATTTAACATATTTGCTATTTTTTTTTCTTCATCTATGATTTTGCCATTTGTATCTCTTAAACATTTAATCTCCTCTTTGAATGTTCTCTTGCTGTTGTAATATTGGAAAAACATTTTGGAATTGGTTTTAGCTCCCTTAGCAATGTTCATTTCTATTTCTCTCTTGGCCTTTCTAACTTCCTTTTTGACTTGCGTTTGCAGTTCTGTGTACTCTTTCTGCGTACTTTCTTTTTGGTCCTTTTTTAATGCTCTGTAAAGTGTCTTTTTTCGCTGAATATTTTTTTTAATTGATCTATTAAACCATTTTGGCAATTTAGTTTTACATTTAGATTTGTCTACTTTAGGGATATAATTGTTTTGTGCCTCTAGTACTACATTTTTGAAGAACAACCATCCTTCTTCTGTGGGTGTTTTCTCTATTTTACTCCAATCTACTTCTGTTAGTCTCTGTTTCATACCTTCATAGTTTGCTTTTCTAAAATTGTAAACCTTAGCTTTAGTCATTTCTTTTGGGGATTTAAAAAACACTTCAAATGAGACCATGTTGTGGTCTGAGTTTGCCAGTGGTTCTCTGACCTCTGTTTTAGTTATTCTATCTTCGTTATTTGAAAAGACTAAATCAAGGCATGCCTCCCCTCTAGTGGGTGCCTTCACAAATTGTGTTAGGAAGCAGTCATTTGTCATTTCCACCATTTCTATTTCATCCTTCGCGCAACCCACCAGGTTTTCCCATTTTATTTGGGGGAAGTTGAAATCCCCCATTAGTATGGCTTCTCCTTTGCTACACACATTTCTAATGTCATTGTATAACAGATTATTGTGCTCACCGTCTGAATCTGGCGGTCTATAGCATGCTCCTATTATTATGCCTTTTGAATTTTTGTCTGTTATTCTGACCCATATTGATTCGGTTTTATTTTCTTTGTCCAGGTTTAACACCTGGGCTTCAAGACTGTTCCTTATGTATAGCGCTACCCCTCCTCCTCTTCTGTCCTGCCTGTATTGTACAGATAGACACATAACCCACTCTACTGTGCAGATAGACACATAACCCACTGTACTGTGCAGAGAGACACATAACCCACTGTACTGTACAGATAGACACATAACCCACTGTACTGTGCAGATAGAAACATAACCCACTGTACTGTGCAGATAGACACATAACCCACTGTACTGTGCAGATAGACACATAACCCACTGTACTGTGCAGAGACACATAACCCACTGTACTGTACATATAGACACATAGCCCCCTCCTACTGTGCAGAGAGCAGGGAAGAATCTGGAAACAATGCGGCTGACCGGAGACAACGCGACATTTCTTGATTCTCAATTACTTACTTTGACACATAGTTTTGCTAAATGTTTTGTTCATTTAAGAATGCTGTGTTAAGCATGGGCGCTCTTGTATCTGAATGGGTTCTCCCTGGTAAAATATTTATGAGAAATACATCTGGTCATCCATTCGACATAGTGGATTCAGTGGTGAAATGAAATGACCCAGGTATGTTTGTCTAACTGTTTGGTGCAGTTGAAAACTATCCCCAGGTTAGCCCCATCAGAAGAGACACAGTGAATATTCAATTGATTTAAAACTCACTGTCAGTTGTATCATTAAAAGTATGGTCCTTTGTGAAAACTGTGCCCAGCAGTTTTTTTGTGTTGCTGGTCTTTAAGTAAAGCCCTTTAAATATCACTTCAAAAGGACTGAGCAGAAATGGTGACAGCACAGTGGAGTTCACCAAT
This sequence comes from Polyodon spathula, assembly GCF_017654505.1. Taxonomy (NCBI): domain Eukaryota; kingdom Metazoa; phylum Chordata; class Actinopteri; order Acipenseriformes; family Polyodontidae; genus Polyodon; species Polyodon spathula. The sequence goes on from NC_054585.1 coordinate 1,733,406, forward strand.
ACCCAGGCAAAATAAACATTACAACACAGTGGAGTTCACCAATACCCAGGCAAAATAAACATTACAACACAGTGGAGTTCACCAATACCCAGGCAAAATAAACATTACAACACAGTGGAGTTCACCAATACCCAGGCAAAATAAACATTACAACACAGTGGAGTTCACCAATACCCAGGCAAAATAAACATTACAACACAGTGGAGTTCACCAATACCCAGGCAAAATAAACATTACAACACAGTGGAGTTCACCAATACCCAGGAGAAATAAACATTACAACACAGTGGAGTTCACCAATACCCAGGCAAAATAAACATTACAACACAGTGGAGTTCACCAATACCCAGGCAAAATAAACATTACAACACAGTGGAGTTCACCAATATCCAGGAGAAATAAACATTACAAAACAGTGGAGTTCACCAATACCCAGGCAAAATAAACATTACAACACAGTGGAGTTCACCAATACCCAGGAGAAATAAACATTACAACACAGTGGAGTTCACCAATACCCAGGCAAAATAAACATTACAACACAATGGAGTTCACCAATACCCAGGCAAAATAAACATTATAACACAGTGGAGTTCACCAATACCCAGGCAAAATAAACATTACAACACAGTGGAGTTCACCAATACCCAGGAGAAATAAACATTACAACACAGTGGAGTTCACCAATACCCAGGCAAAATAAACATTACAACACAGTGGAGTTCACCAATACCCAGGCAAAATAAACATTATAACACAGTGGAGTTCACCAATACCCAGGCAAAATAAACATTACAACACAGTGGAGTTCACCAATACCCAGGAGAAATAAACATTACAACACAGTGGAGTTCACCAATACCCAGGCAAAATAAACATTACAACACAGTGGAGTTCACCAATACCCAGGCAAAATAAACATTACAACACAGTGGAGTTCACCAATACCCAGGAAAAATAAACATTACAACACAGTGGAGTTCACCAATACCCAGGCAAAATAAACATTACAACACAGTGGAGTTCACCAATACCCAGGAGAAATAAACATTACAACACAGTGGAGTTCACCAATACCCAGGCAAAATAAACATTACAACACAATGGAGTTCATCAATGCCCAGGCAAAATAAACATTACAACACAATGGAGTTCACCAATACCCAGGAGAAATAAACATTACAACACAGTGGAGTTCACCAATGCCCAGGCAAAATAAACATTACAACACAATGGAGTTCATCAATGCCCAGGCAAAATAAACATTACAACACAATGGAGTTCACCAATACCCAGGCAAAATAAACATTACAACACAGTGGAGTTCACCAATGCCCAGGCAAAATAAACATTACAACACAATGGAGTTCACCAATACCCAGGCAAAATAAACATTACAACACAGTGGAGTTCACCAATGCCCAGGCAAAATAAACATTACAACACAGCAAAAGTGTTGAGACAACAAACAGTAGAGTTCATTGATAACACTTATTTTTAATGTACAGTCTATTAAACTGACCGGATACAACACACTGTAATAATTAAAACAGTACTGTAAGCATGTTGCAGTGTTCTGCATTCTTGTGCTACAACTTTATTTTGTGAACATTTCAATGCTGTACAACTTCTAATCTTATGCTTTTATTAAGTGGTATTAAGTGGGTGGAAATCACTTGTATGACTCATAAATGTGAGTGTGTGAATAACCCAAGTGATATTATCATCAACTTGTCCCTACTGACTCCCATTATTGTGGCTGGTGAATGTTAATGTAATGATAATACGCAGAGGATGAAATTACTAGGAGGGATATTAAGAGAATTTGAGTGTAAATAAAATGCCATGCTAAGTTTTTAGATCAGCCACTATTTAATCAGTTAAATAGTCCCCATTATCTTTTGGCGGGAGCCGCACACCAAACATTTCAAATTTATTCCTATTACAGAAGCATTTGCACAGAAACTTGCGGTTGTATATACTTTTAGTTCCAAGGGGGAGGTGGCAGAATGAATTAACTCATTATTCTAATGCATTACCTGATACAGGTATACATGAATTGCCCAAGACCGATTGTGCTTGATTTGATTTCTATGCTGTGCAGATCTAGGATACTCTCTGAACTGTCCCTCTTCAGTAGATGCTGGTGTTGAGGTGTTACGTCATGATGTTAAAGGGTCAGGATATTAAAAGGATATGTCGCTCACTTCTAAAAATTTAAATTGGGATCTCAGCAAGATTAATTGGCTGTGCCTTTTGAACAGAATGAAATGAAAATAATGTGCAGGAGGCATGCATATTTAATGTTTTGCACAGTTCTTATTTTTAATCTGCTGCTTTTATGCTGTTAAGACTTGTTATTAAATGGTGTTGTACAATGAAAGGGGCTATACAACTGAGATCATTACAGCTGTAAAAGTTACATTAAACAAGTCCTCTGCAGAACCACCAAGGGTGTTACAATTGCCTCAAACTGAAAGAGACTGATGGGGAGGGAGTTTTAAAATGAACTGGTCTTTCTATGGAGCTAGTTTTACTTGGTCTCTTTGCACAATCAAGACAGTTAAAAAAATTATACCAAGGATATAATTGACTGACTATGAGAGACGTGGCATAACAAGTACAGTCAATTTTAATGGGAGCATTTTAATTTGAACAAAATCAGTTGATTTGTTTTTTTTTAGCCAAAGGAGGCTGACATAGCAAGCTGTAATCAATTTTGTTTAAGAACAAGCACTAGGGCCTACGTTACCCATGTTTTCCTGGATGTTTAAATCTGTGTTACAATTTCAATTGTAACTTAAATTGAACCTTTTTCCCATTTATAGTATGTTTTAAAGACTTTATAACCACAACACTACTATTACTGCATTTCAGTGCTGTATCGCTGTATTATTCACAGATAGAAGGTGTATAAATGTTAGGTTACTTACCATAACCCTCGTTCCTTGAAAGAGAAGACAACCACCAACGAACATTATGTATGGGATTTGCCTGCATATTGGGTAGGCATTGCTGGTCTCTCTATACCAGAGCTGCCGATAGGTCCCTTCCTGGGATGATGCACTTGGTCCCTCCCACCGAGGAAATAAAAGTGTCATCCTGAGGAAGCCATTTCTCTTTTTCCATCGAACCCATGAGGGTGACCGATGTGACCTCGCAGTTGGTGGTCTTCTTCTCTTTCATGGAAAAAGGGTTACGGTAAGTAATCTAACGTTCTCTTTCAATTCAAAGACGACCATCAACAAACATTCTGTATGGGATAATGTATACCAAAGCCTTTGCAAGGGAGAAGGAACGTCAGCATATGAGGGACGCACTACCACTGCCTAACCCAGGGGTTAGTGGTGTGAACTTACACCCTCAAGGATCCTCATGCCCAATGAAGACAGGGCAGGGTCTATCACATTAAGCCGGTAGGACCTGGAGAAGGTATGCAGCGTATCCCAGCTAGCCACAGTACAAATATCAGACATCAAGGTCCCTCTGAAGAGGATCCAAGATGTAGCCAACCCTCTAATGGAGTGTACGGCTACCCTACCAGGTGGGGACAAGCCAGCATCATCATATGCAGTTGATGTGACAGATGCTGCTTTGAGAGGGGCTGTCCTAGGGTTTCATGTCCCATGACAGACAAAGAGCTGGTCATATTGACGTAGAGCTCTTGTCCTATCCATGTAGCATCTCAATGCCGACACTAGGCAGAGGAAATTAAATCTCTCATCCTTGAAGCAAACACAGGTGAATGGAAGGACTCCAGTTCCACAGACTGATTAATGTTGAAGGCGGTGATCACCTTGGGGAGGAAAGCAGGGTTGGTGCGCAGATACGCCTCCTGGGACCCTGGTATGCAAGCTGGCAACGTTCTGCGTTCCCTCTGCCTGCTGGGTGGGCCCGGTTGTTTGCTGTTGGTGTGCCCAGTAGGCAATGCACCAGGGGTACACAAGGGCCAAAGCCGCAGTGGATGAGTTTAAGCAGACAGCAAAAAACCACGGCAGAATAGATAGATAGGGGAGAGCATACTGTTTGTTTACAAGGCCTGATTCACCGAGGTGGGCGGGCCTACGCAGCCGGCGAGGTCTATTCAACAACGGGGGTGCGGCAAGGCTTAGCCCCGTGGAGGAGAGCATGGCTGGAAGAGTCACTCAACAGCGAGGATACGGCAAGGCCTAGCCCCGTGGAGGAACTGTGCACTCTCAAGAAAGAAACAGACAATCACTTGCGGGTGACTGAACAGGCAGTCGCTCACACACGACAGACAGATAACAAAGAGCGGCCTACCACACAAGCGAGGAATGCCGCTGAAAGACAGAGAGGGGAAAGGCTCGGCCTTTTCAAAGTCTTTGATTCCGGGAAAGTGGTGAGCCAGCTTTCAGCACAAATGCAAAGGAAATACAATCGAGTCGAGAAGCTCTTTTCTATCAAGACGCTCAGCTCAACACAGAGGTCTTACCATACCGTCTTGAGAAGGAAAAAGAGAAATGGCTTCCTCAAGATGACAGTTTTATTCCCTTGGTGGGCTGGATCAAGTGCGTCATCCCAGGAACTGGCATATCGGCAGCTCTGGTACAGAGTACTCAGCTATACCTACCCAATGGACATGCATATCCCATGTTTGTTGGTGGTTGTCTTCGAATTGAAAGGGAAGCAGGTGTACACATTTGTTAAAACTGATTTTTAGTTACAGTTCAGACTTATGAACAGCCTCCATTTCCAAGTTGGAATTGAAATACCCAGGCTTTCCGATAACCTATCCCTTAGTTCTGGTGGACTGCAAGAAGGAAAAAAAACAAGCACAACTATTCCCAACGTGGGGGGGGTACGGTTTATTTAAGGAATACACCAAATTTAGAAATGCATTACTGTACACTGTATGGATATTAGTCAAATGTATACTTTGTGCATAATAATATAAGAAAGTGTAAATAAATTAAAAAAAATAATGTTCAAATGCATAAATAAAAACGTCCTTCTGTTTTACCGCATTCAATTATTTTTTTCCATCAGTAGCAATATCTGCGAGGTTATGCACTGTAGTATTTTCTTGGTCCAGTCAGTTAGCTCTGCAATATGCTGCCCCTGAGTGCGATAATACTGAAGATCACTGATATCGCACAGCAACTAACCGTATGCAATTACAGCGTTTGTTGATCAGTCAGCCTTTTTTCACATTCAGGTGCAGAGAGGGGGGGGGGGGGAGAGAGGGGGGGGGGGGGGGGAGTGAGCTGTGTCTTACTGTCTCTTGAGTTCCTCCAATAGTGAAAGCTCACATTGTCACGTGTATAGAGCTACCGTCTAACCAGTCGGAGTAGAGGGAGAGAAAGAGAAAGGGGTAGACTTAGGAGGTAGCAGAGTGGAACTCGGGTAGGTAATAAAATATTACTTTTAATTGGTAAATGCGGTAAATTGGGAATTAAATGCTGCGTTGTTAAAAAAAAAAAATGCAAATACGTCAGCATTTTTTTTAAGCTGCTATGGTAATCTGCCTATATAAATAGTATTAGAGGACACTGTCAGTCTGTTTTGGGAGTATATAACATGCAACCCGAGTGATAGCGTTGCATTTATTACTTATTGCTTACCACAGAAGCTGGGATTCTCCTTTTTAAAAAAAAAAAAAAAAAAAAAATGTTTGTGAAAGTGTGATTTTCATTGCGTGTAACTGTTTTGCATTTGAGGTTGAAATAGATTGCTTTTGCGGGCTACTTGAATTATTTATAAGAGGCTGACTGCAAGAAATGTCAAAAAATTTAAGCAGCACTCGTTCATTTCGGTAGACGTAGACACGGATGTTTCTGCCAGTATTGTATTAAATGTGACATTTCAATGGGTCACTGTACTGTAATAAACTTTTTTTTAACGTATATCTTCAGTTGTTTTATGAAAGAAAACAAACAAGTTGTGCCAGTTTTAGCGTGCATTTAAAGCAGTTCTGAAATGCCACGTTTGCAAAGTGCAGCGTGCTGCAGAAAGTAACCTGTGTTGCGTGCTAGTTGTCATTCTGTTGTATGCGGTGGAGACCCCGTCCGCATGTTGCTCTGTTTGGGCTCCAGTCCCTGCTGCCAAATAGTGCTCCCACGCTGGGAGTATTGCTAGGTGGTGTGCACGCATGCGCACATTGTGCTCGGACAGGTTTCCTGCCAGATGGTGTCCGCAAAAGACCAGCAGGAGCCTCGCGTTGTACCAAAGGGGCAACGGAATAGAAGTACAACTTTTAATTTCAAATAGTAGATTTGGAATTGGAACACGTCGTACTAATTTAAAATATCAGAGCAACATGTAAGTACGAGTGAGTCATTTTATTTATTTATTTATTTATTTATTTTTTTTTAATGAATGGATAATGTTTTTGTTAAATTTCACATTGTGAGCACACGTTTTCGAAAGTAGCCGGTCACAGAGCTGGCGTGACTCAGATATAGTTTGCCACAACATAGATAAATAAATAAATAAACAAACAAACAGCTTTTTTTTATCGCTGCAAGTCGTGCGCGTTAAAAAGGTGCTGTTGACAGTTTGGATAGTTTTATCGGAAAAGCCAGGCAATACTGCTGTGTATATCCTGTTTCTCAAGAGTTGCAGAGCAAGTGCTTTGGAAATACGACACGGTACGGTCAGCACAGGACTTATTTTCTTGGGTTGAATAATGTTATTGCATTTTAATATTATTAAGCTTGTACTGCGGCTTTACGTCAACAGTGTGAGTTAGGAAATCGAGCTGTTGGCATTTAAGTTGATAGTCGCTGTCAGTGTCAGGTGAGACCCAGGCTGTGTTTTTTATTTTGTTCAGATCGCACACACTATTGATCCCTTAAAGTTAATATTAGCACTCAAGGCTATGTTATATTGTTAGTCTGATATTCCGTGCTGTAATTTGTTTTGTTGTCATTTGCCCTTTAAATGTTCCTTTCTCATCCCTCCATATTAAATAATATATCGTTGCGGGATTTTGATTAAAAAATAAAACAAAACCTATACTAAACACTTAATGTATGGTCTGTATCCTTTTCGTTTTTGTTGAGAAATCAGCAGCCCCCCTCCCTTTTTATTTTCCAAACACTTCATTGCTGAGCAGGTGGCGTCCTCTCAAGTTTCACATTTTTTCTCTTGTTTCGATTTACCTATGTGTAGGCCTTGTTATTTTTGTGTTTGTTTTTTCAAAACGGCTCGGATTACGACTTTTTAGAATCCAGCGTTTAATAGTTACAGATATAGCTTGGAGGAAGTACCCTTTTCTTTTGTAGAGATGCATAGAGGTGCATGCGGAACGGTGTGGTTCATGCCCGTCGTGTTTGTTCTGTTTTGGCACTCCGACAGCAGGTGCTTTATTCAAGCATGTTACAGCATGTGAGTAAACAAGCTGTCTGACGTTGCTGTAAAAATACACACTCTTTAAATATAGTGATATTTATATGCCAGTTTGGCGCATTGACCTTGAACTTGTAGCACCTTGTAGATTCTGCTGACATACATTTTCACTTTTAACTGCTAATTACATCATAATAACATTAGGCTACGTTATGCAATAATAAATAACTGGTGTTTATCGATGGCAAGCAGTAACATTTCTGTCTGTATCTAAAATATACTTTAGCATATTGTACACAAACTATAATGGATAGGGATCCTATACTATCGGCAGGCATTAGCAAACAAAAGCAGTTGTCCCACGTCCACTGTGTAGACAAATACAGCTCTGCTGAATGCAAAAAAAACACACAAAAAAAAACATACTTCAAACTGTCTAAGCAGCTTTGCTTGTCAGTATTTTTATTATGAAAACTGAAAAGGCATTTTTAGGGAGCAAACAATTCAAACTATGATGGCAACTGCACTTTTAAAATCTCAAATGAAACCGTTTAAAAGGTTACATTGGCATTGTTGGATGTGGTGTCCAGAAATTCATTTGACGAGTGCTGCTGGAATAATGTAATGTTGAAGTTTTAGTTCAATACCTTTCCATTTAGCACATACCAGTTTATCAGCATACAGTGGCTTCTTGTTATAGCAAATGACATTTACATTTCCTCAACCCCCCAGCTGAGTAAGCTGCCAGTATGAATGTTGATTGCTATTTGGGGTTTGCTGTTGATTATGATGACTCTTGGTTTGGCACCGTGCTGAGTGCATTGTCCAGTTTGTTCAGAAAACTGCAAGCTGTGTTAACAAGCATTATTAATAAACTAGTAGTCACACTGAAGAAGGCTGTAGCTGAAACATTTGTCTGCTTGACTTTGTTTTCTATTGTTTTGAAACAAGGGTGGCAGGGACAAGCTCAAGCATCTAGTTGATATTTTGTATCAATACTGTATATTTGCCAGCTGTTGTGCAGTGTGTTCCTATATACCACCCTCCCTCCAAAATAGCTTTTTGTTATGAAGCCTGACCTGTTAGCACCTTCCCATTTGATGTTGAGACCCCAGTTCTGAAAACAAATGTAAGGGTGATGGGATAGTGAAGAAAGAGGGGCTTAAACACAGGTAGTTTTTTCTATACATATTAGAATGTGCTATGGCAATTTATGATAATGTACATAAATACGTATCTCTGTTCGCACTGGGGGCCACACACATGTTATGGCTAAAGCAGAAATGTCCTGGAAAGTGGCAACCAGAAGTCTCAATATATAATTTAAAGCAGCTTTCATCAGTCACCATCAGAAGGCTTTAGATGTGGTTAATTTTGAAGGTTTAAGTTTGATCTTAATTTACAAGACAGAATTTTTGAACTGCACACAGTCATTCAATTTATATATTTTTTTCCATTCTTTATACATACCAGAATTGCTGGTCAGAAGGAGAGAAATTTTAGATTGCAAATTGTACATGACTGTCTGAAACTTTACCTTCTGTCAGCTACAACAAATATATTTTGTCTGCAGTATTTGATAGAATTTGTTATAAGCAGCTAGTTTTACATTGGTTTCTAGATGACTCCAATACCTTTGTTCTCTGGTACTGCAGCGGGTAATTGCAAAGCACAACAGAACACAATGCATTTTAAAAGAATGGGATTGTTTTCACAGATTTGTTTTTTGTGCCTTGCGAGATGTGAAATAACAGATGGATGACTTACTAAAATACCAGTCAGTAATATGCTTGGCTGTGTGTTCCAGGAAACATTAGCTAAACTCTTCCTTGATTATGCAGGAAGTTTATAGTGGCCGTGATAGGGCTGTGTTCAAAGGTTCCTTCGCTAGCCAGGAATTCAAAGGTAGTTCTGAGTCTTCGAAGGTTCGTCAGGTGGCATTCACGCTATCTTTTGATTTGTATAATGGATATTACTGAAACAAAAGTTGTTGTATTAAAGTCCACAACCAAATTGCTATACGTAGCAACTCTATATGGCGCCACTGCCATGCATTGGAGCAGGGATATTATGCCAAAGCACTGGGGGGAGGGTACCTATAGTGATTGTATTGCTTGTAAAATATGTAGCCTACTGACTACCTGGTGTACAAGACATTGTAACAGAAGTGCTATGGTGGAATGATAATGCAACACTAACACTAATAATTTTATTTTTGAAAACTGAGCACCTCCCCCCCAGCTCGTGTTATCCAGAGGCAGAAATTTAATTTGTTAATTCACCATCTCGACAGCAAAGCATTGTATAGTGTAGGCTGTATTGAAAGAAACGGGCAACCCTCTGCTGTTTGGGATTATTGTTAAATGGCCATAGAACCAAAAAAAGGTGAAATGCAGACTATGCAAGTGACTCCTATCATGGAGGCACAACCAGTCTCTGGGATCACTTGACAAGCTGTGCGTAAGTTCAAATTATTATTATTATTATTATTATTATTATTATTATTATTATTATTATTATTATTTTAGTAGTAAAGTAGTAAAATGTGACTGTGTCTGATAACTGGCTTGGAACAGTGAGTGCTAAATAAAGCTTTGTTTTGCCTAAGTCAGCTGCAGTTCTTTTAATTGGTTGCAATAAGGTTCTGCTGCAATGCAAGCCTGCTGTATATATTGCAGGCAGCATCAATTACGTGTACATAAACATGTATTTTTATTTAAATTATGTGAAACATGATTTAAGTGACGTGGATGTTTTATTCCATTTATATGGATTACCTGTATGATAATAGGATTTTCAAACAAATGTAAACTAGTAGCAATGGTGATGTCACCAGTAAATTATGTAAATGAGTACCATTGAAGATTCAGTCCGTCCTTCTGTAATGTTCCGAACCTTCAGAGGTCAAAATGTACCCTTCGTTACAGCCCTAGTCGTAACGGACCTGCTGTGCAGCTCTCTCAACTTCTGGAAACTGGGTTGTGTAAACTGAATCTTAAGTAATAGCTAAAAAGATGGAATACATGTCTTACACTTTTTTTTAAAATTAATTAATTTATTTATTTATTAATTTGCAAGGTCTGTGGCTTTCCGTTTAGTGATTGTTTTCTGGCTAATTTTTTTTTTTTTTTTTTTTATTTTTTGTGAGAATATAATAAAGGAACCTGACACATTTTTGCCTGTAAAACTGTTCCACATAATAAAAAATAAATTATGGATGGTATATCTAAAATACGATACTGATATCACAAGCATACAATTTGGGTAAAAGAGCAGGAGCTGGTTGCATAGAACTATATTAGACTAGTCTAAACAGCTAGACCGGTCTTAGTTTTGTCATTTAGACTAGTCTAATGCAAATTAGCCAGTTGCATAAAAAATAAGACTGACTAAGTCTTAGCCTAAAAAGTTAGCCTCCAAACCCTCAGGCTAACTTAGAAATTAGGTCTATGTTTCCATGGAAACCGTAAACTGTCATAAATAAATAATGGCCTCCCACCGTAATCTCTGGCTGTATGAACACTGTCTGAGGAGAGAGAGAGTGTTTAAAGACAGAAACAATCCACTGGAAGTGTACTCGGATACTGAGGTAATTGAAAGGCTTTGTTTACCAAGGCAAACCATTCTAACATTAGGAGAAGCTCTAAAGGATAACTCGAAGCCTGCCACAGACAGAAACCGTAGTGTCCCTGAGGTGTTACAGGTTTGCGACGGGTTGTTTTTTAAATTCTTTGCGTGATTTCATGGGGTTGCGTAAATCCACTGCCTCAGTCTACAGGTAAAAAGGAACTTGCAACAAGACTGCCAGTGTTTCCTGTAGAGTCAACTGTTCTGAACACATTGAAAAGTGACTTATTTTCTATTGCTGGATTTCCAAATGTTGTGGGAGCAGTTGATGGGACACATGTAAAGATGGAAGCTCCTTCAGTTGATGAACATCTGCATGTGAACAGGAAAGGATACCACAGCATAAATGTGCAAATGATATGTGATGCTAACCTGAAAATGATTGACTGTGTGGCTCGCTGGCCTGGCTCAAACCATGATTCCCGCATCCCGAGGCAGTCTGTTGTACACAAAGCTTTATAAGGACGCAGTACCTGGAATACTGCTTGGAGACAGTGGATATCAGCTGAAACCTTGGTCACTTACACCATTCATCAACCCCAATAAATGAAGCCCATACTCGCTATAACACACACAATCAAGAAATGTGATGGAGAGGTGTTTTGGTGTGCTAAAGAGAAGGTTTCACTGTCTACATGGAGATTTGAGGATGGTGCCTGAGCGAGTCTGTAACATCTGTGCTGCTGTAGTCCTGCGTAACATTGCAAAGTAAGAAAAAATGTGCGTTCATGTTCATTCTCCCATTGTGACAGGTGGAATCGCATTTAAATGTAAATGTATAGTTTGTCTTTAGTTAACTATTTGTGAAGATACTAAAATAAGTATAAATAACTAATTAAAATAAATATTGTAGAAAATACAATAGTCCTTTGTATTACCTTTTTCAGTGCAATGCAGTACATTAAATTAGTGTTCCTGTTAGGGCTGCAGCGAAGGGTACATTTTGACCTTCGAAGTTTGGGAACACGTTACCGAAGGAAGGTTCGAACCTTCGTTGGTACTCCTTTGCATAATTTATTGGTGACGTCACCATAGCACTTGTTTATATTTGATTGAAAATCCTGTTATTTTACAGGTAATCAATTTTAATGGAATAAAACATCCACATGTCGTTTAAAAATACATTATATAGAACAGTAAATATGTTTTAAAATACATATTGTTTATTTACACGTAATTAAGCCCGCTTGCGATATATACAATAAGCATTGCACCAGCGCCAACTGCAGCGGACACTGTGGATTTTAATAATAACTTTTTTTTACGCAATATGCATTATAGAAATCAAAAGATCAAATTTTGCATCTGAGTGACATTTACTGTGTGATTTTATAGTATTCACACAATGTCAAACCGTTTCTGTTAACAGAAAACAAAAAACCCAATGGTGCGTGAACCCGTCTGATGAACCTTCGAAAGGTTAAAACAATCTTAAGATACATTTGACAAATGATTATGAAAAACTGTGTAATGTTTTGCACATTAGTATTTTCAAAGCCATGAGAAATCTGCAACATAATTTAAAACCACAACCCCTTGTGTAAAACAAACCAGTAGCACATCAGGGACTCAGATTTTTGCCTGTAGCAGGCATCAAAATATCCTTTAGATCTTCAGCAAATGTTTTAATGGTTTGCCTTTGGTAAACAAAGTCTTTCAATTACCTCAATAATAATAATAATAATAATAAACTTGCAGTGATTTCCGATGTATTATACCTGCAATGACTTCTTATTAGGATAATACTTCTTATTAGGACAAATGTAGATATATTCAAATTAAACTTTGTGTTTAATAATTTAGTACATTTCCTGAAAAAAGACCAACTGCACTTACAAAATAAATGACCTAGTATTTTTATTTTACTTGTAATAATCAAAACAATTACTCCTAACATTACTCACGCATTTCTATAAACTACTAACAATTACTATTATTTAAAAAAATAAAAAAATAAATAATTAATCTACTACTATTTTCCTAAAACGTACTAAATATTACTGTGGAATTGGAACTTGGGTATATATAATTTCAAAGAATTATTAAAACAAGAAAGAGTTGATAATCTGTTGCACTGGACTTCAATGTTCTGTCAATCTTGCAGTTTCCATATGTAGTTTTTTTTTTTTTCCTAAGTCAAATTTTTCTATTTCTAAATTTATGATATTGTTTCTCCATTATCATAGCCTTGGTGATATTTCACTTCTCTCTCCCTGTGCCTGCACTCAGGTTGCTCCTGTACAGCTCGGTATTGGGACCTCGCTTTCTTTCTTTGTGCAGTATAGCTGATCAGTAGGGATACAGTATCAATGAAGGTTGACAGAACAGTGTGAATTAGCTAACTGTTCTTGTGTGGTTAAAAAAAGAAACCCAAAACCCCAGATGTAACTAATTGTATTCACTGTATTTGAAAAAGATAACCGATTAGGTTGGGTCTTATCGGTAGTGCATACCATTACTGGTAAGATCACTAAAAAAAACGAAACTTTAAATGCCAAGGACATGAAAATATATTTTTTTTGGTTAGATGTACAAACTCTTCTGCAGAAGTAGAAGGCTGCTGATCTTTGTCATTAGGTGCTGACTGCTTAGAAAAGAAACTCCCGATCGACATCTGCTTCGCCATTTTGACACGCACCCGCTAGTCTGACCGCCAAAAACGTCTGAAAAGCAATACAGTATTCGGGCATAATGCTGCCACCTTCAGGATTGGAGTGTACTTGGTAAATGCTGTTTTAATTATTTTCCTTTTTTTTTGTTAGTATTTTTGTTTGCGGCGTCCTGTGAAACGTAAGACAAAATGTTTCCAATATGTTGCATTTCTTTGATCTACAGTGCACCTGTCCATTGACCAGGTTTTGCTCTGCACTCATACCCCAAAATATTTATCTTCTAGCTTATTGTTTTAATTAAATTAGATGGTGAACGACACAAGCCTCTTATTTGTTTATTAATATTGACTTTAATGTTTTTTAAAACAAGCCTGTTACAGATTTAGTATAAACCGTTATTCTGCATTACAAGTGACTGATGGATGCATTGACCCTTTTTACTGTTTACCACCAATAGTAAGGCAAACAGACCCAAAAATAGTGTTTTTATTCTAAATAAGTCTGAAAGTCTGGAAGATTGCCTTTTAAAGGTGCGTGCGCGAGCGCACACTCCTTGGGTCAGTTAACTGCCAGATGAAACCTTTCAAAAATAATCTTTTTATTAAACTCTATGAAGATCAGATTTTTGTACCTGATTTGAATTGGACTTGCTTGTGGGGGATACAAATAGTTGTATTGTTTTCAGAGGTGAAGCTATCCTTCCATGGGTTTTATTTCTGTTGATTTTATCAGTGTGTGTGTGGGCACTGAAACTCAGTCCCTTTTGGAACTTTCACAAACAGATTTGTTCAGACTTATCTTTGAAAGAACTCTTATTCAGCAATTCTCAAATTTCCTTCAGAGAATCCGCTGTCTGTTCAGCAATAACCAGATCACCCTGCAGGCCTCCAAAGCAATCGCTAAGCTGCAGTACATGTGAAGTAAGCTTCTTCGTGCAGAGCCTGTATGAAACTAGCTTTGTGTAATCTTTTTTAAATGGTGCTTATTGTATGTATGTAGTGATGCAATGTGTAAAGTGTTTTACGCTTGGTCTTAAAATCCATATGACTAGGTCTAGCATACGTATCTTAATTCACTGATCTTTCACTCCAGACTGCTCTAATCTAGTATCTACTGTAACTGTCTCCAGCAGTTATGATTTGTAAGTGCTTTAAGCGCAGTAGCACTACTGTAGGCTGTGTAATTGCACTTGGCTTTGCCTTGTGTCAGACATCCCCCCCTAGTTGTACAGATATTGTAGCAGGACACCTGTCATCTGTTAGTGCTTTCTTATTGTTTAGAGTACATTTGTTTCGAGGCAGGATCTAATAAAACTCTTTACTGGAAATACCTGAGGCTTAAGTTTTTTCAACATAGGCTTTAACAACCTGAAAATGTCCTAATAATGTTGGTGCTCTTGTAAAGCATTCTGTACTTTGGACTTGATATACAGCAGTGCCCTTACGCTATTTATTCGATATACATTATAAACTAAAGAATTGCAGCTCTTAGTATTTATTTGGCAGTGATATATTTCATTGTGTTTTGTTTTAACAAAGGGAAGTTTACATGTTATGATAGTTAATGTAGCAAAGTATTGCAGTAAATAAGTGTCTTGGAAGTAAACTCAATACAGTACCACCTAACCTTCCAAAACTAAAGACCCACTCTTTCGAACTTAGTTGCATTTCAAAAATGACCAAGTGACAGTCCACACAAGAACTTATTTTTGTTTTTATATACAGTTGAGCTTTACTATAAAAAACCCTTCTTATAATGAACACCCGTTTAACGATCCCAACAGCAAGAACTGATTTTTTTCAGTGCAGATTATCCCTAGTAGAACGATAACGTACAGGATCGACCCAGATACATAGATCTCAGTACTGACTGACACTGAACTTTCTCCAGTGTCCAGTGTGTTATTATCTCATTGAAAACAAAGACCATGTTTGACTAATTCAAAGATGTCCTATTGTAGTATGAATCATGCATGACGAATGCAATCATTGCCTGTCCGTCATCTTCACACAAACTGCAACCAGGCAACGGACGTGAGGAGCAATCTACGCTGGATAGTTTTTTTAGAGAAAGGACATGTAATTACTGTATTCAGCATGTTAGTGTACATTCTTTCCTTTTTCATTTTTTTACTATTTTCTTTTAAACATACCTGTAGCAGGGTGATTGCCCTGCACAGGGGGAAATTAGTGTTGGTGAAATTTATGTGTGGAAACAGGTTTGTTTTGTGTGCTTTTTAGAGTGGTTCTGTTTGATCAAATTATTGTTTACAGACGGGCACTCGATTTGAGACTTGCTGCCTGCCTGTCTTGTGTGTGTCCTCTGTGCGTTACCGTCGTTGTAGCGTCACATTACCTATTTTGTTTACTTTCTGTTTTGTGTTTAAATCCTGCGTGCCTGTGCTGGCGTTTCAACTGCAACTCCCATGTCACAATACTGTAAATGTTGATCAATGTGAAGGAATCTTCATAGAAGTACTATATATTGATGTTCAATTCAAATTTGCCGTTTTGTCATTATTCTGATTGACCTAACACCTTGACATAACGAACATTCCTCCAGGTCCCATGGGGGTTCGTTATAGTGAAGTTAGCCTGTATTTTTTTGAAAATGTAAAAATGTACATAAGAAAGTTTACAAACGAGAGGAGGCCATTCGGCCCATCTTGCTCGTTTGGTTGTTAGTAGCTTATTGATCCCAGAATCTCATCAAGCAGCTTCTTGAAGGATCCCAGGGTGTCAGCTTCAACAACATTACTGGGGAGTTGATTCCAGACCCTCACAATTCTCTGTGTAAAAAAGTGCCTCCTATTTTCTGTTCTGAATGCTCCTTTGTCTAATCTCCATTTGTGACCCCTGGTCCTTGTTTCTTTTTTCAGGCTGAAAAAGTCCCTTGGGTCGACACTGTCAATACCTTTTAGAATTTTGAATGCTTGAATTAGCCACGTAGTCTTCTTTGTTCAAGACTGAACAGATTCAATTCTTTTAGCCTGTCTGCATATGACATGCCTTTTAAGCCCGGAATAATTCTGGTCGCTCTTCTTTGCACTCTTTCTAGAGCAGCAATATCTTTTTTATAGCGAGGTGACCAGAACTGCACACAATATTCAAGATGAGGTCTTACTAGTGCATTGCACAGTTTTAACATTACTTCCCTTGATTTAAATTCAACACTTTTCACAATGTATCCGAGCATCTTGTTAGCCTTTTTTATAGCTTCCCCACATTGCCTAGATGAAGACATTTCTGAGTCAACAAAAACTCTTAGGTCTTTTTCATAGATTCCTTCTCCAATTTCAATATCTCCCATATGATATTTATAATGTACATTTTTATTTCCTGCGTGCAGTACCTTACACTTTTCTCTATTAAATGTCATTTGCCATGTGTCTGCCCAGTTCTGAATCTTGTCTAGATCATTTTGAATGACCTTTGCTGCTGCAACAGTGTTTGCCACTCCTCCTACTTTTGTGTCGTCTGCAAATTTAACAAGTTTGCTTACTATACCAGAATCTAAATCATTAATGTAGATTAGGAATAGCAGAGGACCTAATACTGATCCCTGTGGTACACCACTGGTTACCACACTCCATTCTGAGGTTTTTCCTCTAATCAGTACTTTCTTACACACATGTGTTTCCTTGAATCCCAACTGCGTTCAGTTTGAGAATTTATCTTTTGTGTGGGACTTTGTCAAAAGCTTTCTGGAAATCTAAATAAACCATGTCATATGCTTTGCGATTATCCATTATCGATGTTGCATCCTCAAAAAAAAATCAAGCAAGTTAGTTAGACACGATCTCCCTTTCCTAAAACCATGTTGACTGTCTCCCAGGACCCTGTTACCATATAGGTAATTTTCCATTTTGGATCTTATTATAGTTTCCATAAGTTTGCATATAATAGAAGTCAGGCTTATTGGTCTGTAGTTACCTGGTTCAGTTTTGTTTCCCTTTTTGTGGATCGGTATTACGTTTGCAATTTTCCAGTCTGTCGGTACCACCCCTGTGTCAAGAGACTGCTGCATGATCTTGGTTAGCGGTTTGTAAATTACTTCTTTCATTTCTTTGAGTACTACTGGGAGGATCTCATCCGGCCCAGGGGATTTGTTTATTTTAAGAGCTCCTAGTCCCTTTAACACTTCTGCCTCAGTTATGCTAAAGTTATTTAAAACTGGATAGGAACTGGATGACATGTGGGGCATGTTGTCAGTATCTTCCTTTGTAAAAACTTGTGAAAAGTAATCATTTAATATATTTGCTATTTTTTTTTCTTCATCTATGATTTTGCCATTTGTATCTCTTAAACATTTAATCTCCTCTTTGAATGTTCGCTTGCTGTTGTAATATTGGAAAAACATTTTGGAATTGGTTTTAGCTCCCTTAGCAATGTTCATTTCTATTTCTCTCTTGGCCTTTCTAACTTCCTTTTTGACTTGCGTTTGCAGTTCTGTGTACTCTTTCTGCGTACTTTCTTTTTGGTCCTTTTTTAATGCTCTGTAAAGTGCCTTTTTTCGCTGAATATTTTTTTTTAATTGATCTATTAAACCATTTTGGCAATTTAGTTTTACATTTAGATTTGTCTACTTTAGGGATGTAATTGTTTTGCGCCTCTAGTACTACATTTTTGAAGAACAACCATCCTTCTTCTGTGGGTGTTTTCTCTATTTTACTCCAATCTACTTCTGTTAGTCTCTGTTTCATACCTTCATAGTTTGCTTTTCTAAAATTGTAAACCTTAGCTTTAGTCATTACTTTTGGGGTTTTAAAAAACACTTCAAATGAGACCATGTTGTGGTCTGAGTTTGCCAGTGGTTCTCTGACCTCTGTTTTAGTTATTCTATCTTCGTTATTTGAAAAGACTAAATCAAGGCATGCCTCCCCTCTAGTCGGTGCATTGACAAATTGTGTTAGGAAGCAGTCATTTGTCATTTCCACCATTTCTATTTCATCCTTCGTGCTACCCACTGGGTTTTCCCATTTTATTTGGGGGAAGTTGAAATCCCCCATTAGTATGGCTTCTCCTTTGCTACACGCATTTCTAATGTCATTGTATAACAGATTATTGTGCTCACCGTCTGAATCTGGCGGTCTATAGCATGCTGCTATTATTATGCCCTTCGAATTTTTGTCCGTTATTCTGACCCATATTGATTCGGTTTTATTTTCTTTGTCCAGGTTTAACACCTGGGCTTCAAGACTGTTTCTTATGTATAGCGCTACCCCTCCTACTCTTCTGTCCTGCCTGTCTTTCCTATACAGTGTATACCTACAAATATTATATTCGTCCCCATCACCCTCAGACAACCACTTTTCTGTAGCACCTATCACATCATAGTTACCTGTTAGTGCAGTAGCTTCAAGTTCTAGAATTTTGTTTCTGATACTTCTAGCATTTAGATAAATACATTTAATGGATGTCTTACCTGAGTTGTTGTTCTTGTTTTGATGCGGTCTCCCTTCTGTTTTTTTGTTGATTTCTCCCCCCTTCCTTTCTGGTTTAAATGCTTCTGAACCTGCTCGAGGATCTTTTCTCCAAGTAGTGTTTGGCATGATTAACACAAACCATTATTCTTTTGTCTTGAATAATATTTTTGCTTCTTGTAAACAGTTTCTCATAGTACTATTGATTTCACTGTTAAAGAATAAGGGGTATGTAAATCACATTAAATATGTTCAGGAAAGAGACTATTGAATCATGTCTTTTAACAACATAAATGAACATTGAGAAAAGGACACTGTAATCGGCATGTCTAAGTAATAAACTATGTGGAATGCAGTAATAAATAAAACTGCCTATGTTGCAGCTTCTGCAGTATAGCTTTATATCCCATTAGAAACCAGGGTTTCCTATACAAACGCTGCCTACTTCAATAATTGAATGTATGCCTGTTGTTTCTGCATATACTGTTGCAGCAGCACCTTGCATTAATAGCATGTTTCTTTGTATTTGCCAGGAAGTATTAACTGTAATAAAGTTATACACTAATCGCTATATGAACAGTAATGTAATTGACTTAAGTAAAACTGTACAAGTCGGCTAAAACTACACTGGGCAGCCCACAGTATGTTAATATGTAATGCTGCTTTTAAAATATCAGTTCTCACAAATTTATTTTCATGCTAATGTATTCGGGTCAAATGTGATGCCTTCCTGTTTTCTTTTATTCCCAAGATAAATGACTGCTACTGTTTGGCCCAGTTGTTGTCTTCGTTATAACATAAATCACACCCAAGTTCAGAGCCACTACCAGGTTTCTATTTTCTCTATGTTAGGGAGTTACCATCTCGTTCAGGGGGTGCGAAATTTAAAGTGTGTAATTCATGTCAAACTTATTAAATAGAAAGCTAATGCCTTTAACACATGGGCTGTGCTGTGCTCATGGTGTAAAACCTTGTTATGGATGATTTATGAGTGGGCTGTTTACCAGTTTCTTCCAATAACATACTGTGCTAATGTTAGAATATGTATGTTTTGTCCTGCTGGGACAGTGTCCTTTTTCTAAAGGCTGTTTTTAACCCTGTTTGGAAACGGTAAATCACAAGTGTACTATTATAATCCTACTTCTGATGGTTTTTAGGCCAAGGTGAATGCATGTATAGCAGGTGAGATCAGGAACCTCAAACAGCAGGCTGCTGTCAGTAGAGATTTGGTTCTGTATTTTATTTTTTTAGGGGCAGTTCAGGGTCACTATTCCTTCTCGCTGATATTTTTAGTTCATTTTCAGCACATCGCTAATTAACCCCTTCGCTCATCCAATCATTTGTTGTTAATGTTTCGGGACCAAACAACAACAACAGTACAATGTCATTAATCTGCCTTTGTGCAAATGGACAGTTTGGATTTACCGTGATTGATTTATTATAGGACCAATCTGCAGCAGACACTTCTTGATACACAGGGGAGATATCAGAAATAAGCAGTTCCAGAGGTTAAGGGCAGAACAAGACAGCATCTAATAAAGCGTATTGGCCCACTGTTTACTTTAATGCTAATTTAAAGCAGGTCTTTCCTCTGCTGGTTGAGAGTGCTAGTCAACTGTGAAAATTATGAGTTGCCTCCAGGCTGAATGAGAACGACCCTGTTGTTGGCCGCTATTTACCAGCGGTTGTCAATTTCCCCGGCAACATTGTATACTGGCCTGATGCCAGCTCGCTAGTGGCAAATTCAAGACCTTGACAAGCTCTCAGTGGTTGACAGAGCTTAGTGCAGTATTAAAACGGAAGACTATGAGATTCAGTGGGCAGCTTCTTTTTTTTTTTTTTTTTTGTGTGCAGAACCACCTTTTGAAAAATAACTAGGAAATATTAAAAATGCCCTGGTTCTAAATCTAATGTAAATGTCCTTAATGCATGAGCTTGAATAATATTCATAAGCACATTATTTAAATAATATCTCCTTCATTGCAGGCTGAATGTCATATTCCCAATCCCATTAAGTGAAGATGCTTTTTTAATAAGTGGCCTTAGGTGAGGTTTGTAGAGAGCTATTACAAGCACAACAAACCTTACACAGCTACACTGCAGTATAGCTGCTTCTATAATTAAAACGAAGAGGGGTGCGGTTGCTGTTCTAACAACATCTTGAGATTTTTGTGACCAAGACTGTGTAAGTGCTGTGTGTTTTGGCTACCTGCAGTAGTTCTATTTGTTTTAAATGCTTATATGGCATTGGTGGTACACTGTATGGACATATCGCTCTGTGGTTTCATTGCCTGGTGATTAGTAAGTTTTGCATTTGGTGAGACGATTGTGATGAAATGAATTAAACGGATCACACCTTTTGCAATCAGCAGTTGCATATTAAACCCCTCCTCTTCTCGACTGGATTACCTACATAGCAGGTTCTCGGCTTTTATTTCAGAACCTGGCTCTTTACAGAAAATAGCAGTAGCATTAAGCTAATGTTTAAAAATCAAATGCTTACAAAAATAAATGTTCTATGACTTTAAATGTCCCCATTTGAAATTCTAACCGTTAATTATGACAAAAGACAATGCACAGTATTGCGTGATCTGTGGAGCAGTCAGTCCGAGTGTATTTTTGTCCATGGTGAGGAATGTCTCTGTACATGCAGTCAGGGCATCGTTCTCATTGGAGTACTTATGAATTTTAGTCTTTGACCGCTTATCTTGTGGGTCAAGATGCACTAGAAATACATTACAAAAACAACAAACAAAAAAAACACCTTTTTATTTTCACCTAGAAACCAATCCTTTATACGCTCATAAATACTGTCACAAGGGGAATACTGATCTTGGGATTCGGTTTGGCATTATTTACAGACCTTTTTATGGGAAAACAGTGTTCTGGAATTCAGTTATCCTGTCAGTTTGTCTGTCTAGCGCTGTATGTGAAATGGAAATGAGCTGCCTTTGAATTGCCAATGTTTGCTGTTCATCATCCACTATTGAAAATGCACTAGTGCTGAATTTAGAAACACTAAAAGAAACCTAAATTCAAGGACAAATGTTTGGACTTGAAGTTTATTTCAGTGTCATGAAACGTTTGGCATTGTAAGTTTCTTTTTACTATTTCTAAGTTCTGTAATGCTTATTTATCCAATTGAAGAGTTTGTTACTATTTTCTAAGTTGCCCTACTGTAAACAAATCCTGCAGTTATACAGAAAATACGTTTTTCCTGCTGTCACAACTTGATATAAACCGATTAATTTTGGCTACAGTAATTTTTACTTATTCAAGAGTAAAGATGGTAAAAGTTTGCATTTTGAGGTGTCAAAATCTGCCTGTGGGATTGGGCTGAACAACTCTCAACAGTCTGAACAGTTGTCATTTACATTCAGTGCCATTCAGTAATGGATGCAGAACTTCTCGAAAGAATTAGATTCTTTTTTTATTACAGATTTGTACTGACTTCCTCATTTATTGTCTGCATTGTTACGGTACACCTGCCTACAAAGGATCAGTAATGTTCTTAGTTAACTTTTTTTTTATGAACTTCTTAGCTGAACTGCAATTAATCGCACACACACACTGTAGAATACAAGAGACAAAGCATGCTAAGCACTGGTGACAGGGGCTTCATTAGAATTATATTGAAGCTTAACGATTCAGTGCCAGACAATGATTCAGTTCCATTACCTACAGGAATAACTGGTAGTCGTGGTAACAGAACATGATCTTTTACAGTAGGTGTCTAAATTGTTTGAGGTTCAAGCAGCTGTTTTTATTCTTGCTAAAAATCCATTTGCTTAATAATAATAATAATAATAATAATAATAATAATAATAATAATAATAATAATAAAAATTTTTAAATCAACCACAATTGTTTTTTAGCCAGGTTAAAACTTTTTTTAAAACAACCATCTGTGGTCCACATAATACCTTTCTGTTTGGGTATTACTGGAATGCCCTAATCTGGATAAGCACTGCAGAGTGGTCTTGGTTTGTTTTAGTTTAGTTTTTTTTTTTTAGTATATATATACAAAAAGAGACTTCCATTAAATTAATTGTTATTTTAAATCTTTGTTTTTGTGTGGGTCAGCTGTCTACACTTAGGATTTTCCAAATATGCTAGCAGATTGCAAGTGGAAAGATTTAAAGTAAATATTTTGGTCTGTGGTGCTGACAAAATGTATTAGATTTTACACAGTGTGGTATAGTTAGTGGAAGAGGTGAGGCCAGCTCTAGAGGTCAATACATGGTTTGTAAGATTTCATGGGGCAACAAAGTACTGTATACAAGACTCTTCACACTCAACGATAAAAAGGGGTCGGTCTTCTCGGACAGACTTAATTTGGGTCCACTGATCTCCATACAAAGTCAATGCTGAATGATCTCTTTGTTGTTGGGATGGGGTTCAAAAAGACTTGAGGGATAGATCATGAAGGTTAAATTTGCTTAGAACTTGAAATTACATTACAGCAGAAAGAAAATTGATGTCCTTTTAACAGAGCTTAAAACTTGTTAATTCAATTTCAGTGAAAACATGTAAATCGTACCTTCTATTTTTATTTTCTGTTCGGAAAACTACAGAGAAGGTGATGACCACAGTGGTTTAGGAGTTCTTGCAAGTACAATGTGGCATTTTATTGGTGTCGTTTGCACTTCTACATTTGGCTCCATCGTATTAACATCTATGGTCATCAATAGGTAATATGGTGACACATTACTAAACTAAAGTATCAAGAAGGTATCTTGAATACCCTAACTCTACCCTCTGAAACATGCCTCGCTTCGGTGCTCGTTTTCACAGGCACTCCCCCACTATAGCCGATAACTTCAAAAATGAGTGATGAGAGCTAATCTTTTAGCATTCTTCCTTCTTCCTAAAATCCTTTGAGGTACTTGCTTATGCGATATGTGAAGAATCTGAGAGATGGTGTAGTCTGTGAAAATGACCCTTGTGACAGGGTAGTGTCACGGCCCAGGCTGGCTACTAGCAGGAATTAGACGCAGAAAGCTTCAGTCTTAAAGCACTGTTGCGCACTTTATTAAACAAAAATAAAATAAACCAAACACAAAAAGTACAAAAAAAAAAAAATCAGTACAAAGATCTCAGTACAAACACTCCCCCCTCGCCACCGGAAACTCCTCTGGCACGCAAAGATTGCTTCATTTTATACATGTGGCCATTCCCCAATTGGCATCAGTTACGTAATTGGAGAATGGCCACACCTGTGATTGCTGGCAGGGACAGATTTAATCACATCCCTGCCAACTTTACATTGTCACACACACACACTAACTATACCAGCAGGGCCCTGCCACACAACCCTATTGCATGTTCTAATCAATTTGAAAAATGCCATTGAAAGTCACAATTAGAGCTAGTTTGCTGCCACTTAAAAGATGCAATTTGATACCCTCAGTTCTACAGTGGCAAATTAGGCCTTTTGCATTGCATCTCTTTCTTAATTTTTTTTTAACTCCATAAATTCATTTCCGGACAAAGTTGATTGTGAGTGAACCTGGAGCTATTGAGCTGTCTGTGCTTACATAAGTATTTCTGCATGTATTGTACAACTGGTGAAGCAGCACACATGTTTGTTCTGTAGATGCAGTTCCTTTTAAAAGTGAAAGTCTGTTGTGGTGCATGTAGCTGCTCTTGATACTGTACAGAATCTGTCTCATAACAGTTGCATCCTTGACCTGCCCCTGCTACTTCTCTCAAGATACTGTATACACATTGACATTTACTCTGGAACTTGTTTAAAGAAGAGGGGCACAAGACCGTGTTACTCTTAAGAATGAAGCCGGGATGCCTGAATATGGTTAAGTATACAGTACTTGGAGGTTACTTTAAACTCTTATCTATTTGGAGCAATCTATGCAAGTGTTTATAACGAATGGTGAGGTGTGGGGACCCTGGTGCTGATTGAAAGTTACAATGTCACATTTTAATCCTATTTTTTACTTTTTTCATTTCTAACACTGGGCTATTTGCAACCGCATTAAGTAGACTGCTTCGAAGATATGAAAATATTGCATAAGAACAGTTTTTAAAATGAATACAGTATCCATTTCTAGTTTTCATTTTGGCTTTTTCACAACCTGATTTCAGTTTCACAGATTTCCCTAAAACACAGTGGAACAGTTTCTGCTTATTAAAGGATCCAAGCTATTTATATATTATTCTGTATCCCTTGGATCATTGCTTTTATTGTCAAAACAGGATTGCCTGGTATTCTGTCTGTCCTTCATCTTTGACTTTGTGTTTCTAGCAAGAATTGACCCATGTTTACAGCCTTCAAATGACTGCAAAGGAAGCTTCTGCTTTTATTTAGACTGGGGACGTTGTCTTGATGTTAAACTTGAGTTTACAGCTGTAGGTCAAAAGCAGCTGAGATCCATTGATCTTGATACTGTATGTGACTTATGTGCTTGTTGGAACCTGGTTACCGCTTTGTTAGGTAGTAAGGCCTGACAGAGTGGTTTATCAGGAGATAACCTTGCCCTGGGGACAGTGGCATTATCAGGCACTTGTCTCAGATGAGTGCCTCTGAACTTCTTCAATGAGACATTATCTCCTGATAACATTTTCCTGGAATTGTTTTTTTTTTATAATGAATTATACAAAAGTGGTGCTTATATGATTAAGCAGTGATAGGGCACTACAATCACTGATCCACTGTGAGTCTTTTCATTGTCACTTAAAGTAGGAGGCTAGAAATTCCAAGTAGAAGGCAGGGGGGTATGGTGGTCCTCCCCCAGCGTGGATGCAGGGGGGTGTATGGGGGTCTTCCACCAGCATGGGTGTAGGGGGGGGGATCATCATCCAAAAAACATCTATCCAAAAATATCTTTGGGTGATATTTCAGAGGGGTTTAATGACCAGTGTGGGGGACTTGAAACCAAAAGTGTTTCACAAAAATTAGAAGAGTGGTCCCCAAGGTTCTTACAGCAATACTAACGTTTTAGAACCTGCATCCCCTACAGGGTAAAGGGTTGTCCTGAAGTTTGAGTAAAACACAACTTACCCCTCATCTGGCAAATTGCCAAAAGTGAGTTGGATGCTTCTGCTTCTCAAAAGCCTATTCATTACGAGTCTAATGAGGTGCTACACATGACGGTAGCATTTAAGATGGGGCAAGGTGATTTTTCTGGTCATGGTTTTTTTTTTTTTTTTTTTTTTTTTTTTTCACTTTAGGTTGACCTTTCCAGGTCACAGCTTGAAGGGGAAATAAAAAAAATAAAAAAAAATAAAAATAAAATCTAAGACGGTCAGGCAACGGCTCTGGTTGAGTTGGTGTGGAATGACCCATTTCAGACTCAAAAACGCACAATGTCACATTATAGAGACACCATAATACCAAGTGAAACCGAAGAGAAACATTTCTAAATTAGACACAAGTTAAGAAGCAGCATTAATTGGTAGTAAATTTGAATACAGAAAAGGCATTTTTCATGTTTTTTCATTTTTTCATGTTTCCGTTTTTTCTTTGCATTTATACCAAAATACCCCACAAAAAACAAGACCAATTTTCAGTTAAATTTTAAATTCATGGAACCACCAGTCCTTACATTTATTTTTAGTCTTCCAAGATTCTGAGTTTACATACTTTCGCATGATTCCGTTTCTCATTCACTACAGAGTCAGAGAATGCGCAAGTGCATAAATAAATAAATAAAAATGCTCTTGCCAGAACTGCGATTTCAAACACTGTTTATTTTACAGTTTTCGGGGGGGGCGTCTGGTTTTATAGTCTGAAGTTGCTCTGAAAGTGGTCTGACAGACTGCGCTGCCATTTACTCGGGCTTTGTTTTTAACTCGTGAAGAGAGGCTTGCAGTGAAACCCTTAGCATGAGAACGATGCATTATGCGGAAGCAGATTTCCTTTACTGTAACTGTATTTCAGATCAGGAAGAATACTTCTGCACTGTAGGAAGCAGTCGGTTGAAAACTGGATCCTTCAGGAGACACATTGCTGCTGTTATTGTTTTGTGATCTTCAGCATTCAAATATAACTACAACACAGGTTTGCTGGGTGTCATCTTTGTTGAACAAAATATTGTGTATTTTGCTATTTGCATGTTGTGCTTGGGATTTTTTTAAACCATTTTGATGGACATTGCAAGATACATTACAGTCAAATTCTAACCATAGCATTCAAATGAGCTGGCAGCCAACATGTTGTACATTTACACAAAAGCTGTAGCTTTCCCCACATGTGCTGTGGTACATTAGCACTATACAACAGCATACTAAAAACTAATTAACACATTTTAGACATATTAATCTAGCCTTCTCAGCCAAACTTGGTTTCCTGTATGTTGAGGCATGTTTTTGTCTTGACTTGTTGCAGTAATCCAGTTACAGCAGGAGGCTGGTATTTCAATGAGTGGTGTCTCTTCTGTGATAATGATAACTAGTTTCATTGAAATCTATGTTTTAGTTTTAGCTCTTGATGTTCAAGTCAAGGCATTTATCAGGTCATTAATCTGCCCCAAATAAGCAAACAGATTTGAGGTAATTTTCTGTAATTACCAAAAGATAATGTCTAGAAATTCTTTCTTCTTCATATATTCAATGAAAAGGTCTTGGTATTAAAATTGAGCCTGCAATTTGTAATATACATTGTACTGGAGCTTCATATAGCTTGATTTTAGTAATGCTTGAAATCTGAAAAGACATAGATCATATTGCTAAAGGAGTCTGTAATGAAACACTCAAGGTTAAATTTGCAAATGAGCTGAATTCTAGAATTGCAACAAGCATTCAAATGCTACAGTAACGTGGACACAATTGCCCCATTTACCCGTTAACAATAGCAATCTCTAAACTGAGCAGGAATTTCAGATTTTATTGTCTTTTCCATTCAATGGTCACAATGCCTGTTGAGCAGCACCCTGCTTTTACATTCCCTCGTCTTGACAGAGTATTTAGATTTGCTTGTATTTAGTCAAAACCATGAGAGCATAAGGAAGTTATGCTGTATGTTAAACCAGAGGTGCACAGCTTCCTTGTCTTCATTTTTTATTTGAAAAAATTGTATTAGTCATTTTGTAGTAAAGGTATCACACACCCTAGATAGAAAAACAAACAACTCAACCACCCTGCTACAGAAAGCATGTTCCCACAGTTGTGTGGTTCAACCAGTTCCTGATGTACCACTTGCATAACACCAGGCTTGGGAAGCAGGCTTAACTTGCTCATCTGGTCGAAATGTATTGACTGAAACTAATTAATTATAATTTGATAATGAATCCTCCTTTCAGCATTTCAAGTAAACCCTTAGGCAATTGAGACATTATAACTTCCTAAACAAGTGAGCAGTGTGGCCTTGAGAAGAAGCGTCAGAGCAGAGGTCTCATTTTTCATGAGAGTAAAGCTTTGAGATTCTGGGTGTTAGTGACAGCGCATTCACATTTCAGACAGTGAGACAAACTTTGAATTATTAACCACAGTCTCCAGGTAGAGGGGTGCTGTTTTTTAATTGTTTTAAGGCTAGGTTTATCATGCTGCTTCTGCAACAAAATAATTTCAAACAGCCTTCAACAGTAGTAAAAATCGTGAAATACAGTCTGAATGAGCCTGGCAGATTTGTTTCTTTGCTAATCATCTTGTCATCTTACTGAGGTGTGTGTTTTATTTTTTACACTTGCCGACAAATTAATAAAGCGATCCATGACTACTTATGTGGTAAAATTTAGATGCCATTCGGTTACAGCAGCTGCACGGGCCATTGAATATTTATTATGCAAAGGAGGATATTGAGGGGAATGCGATTCCTGATGGAGGGTGTTGAGTCACCTGCAATTAAATGCTCAAATACAGATTGCACAGGCTTAAAAATACTGTGCTTGCAGCATGTGTCATTGGTATAGTTGCCCGGGTGAAGCCAATACTATAAAACAGACAGTCAGGGTTCGATTTTAAGGCTTGTCCATTTGCCTGGGACAGTCATAAGAACATAAGAAGAACATAAGAAAGTTTACAAACGAGAGGAGGCCATTCGGCCCATCTTGCTCGTTTGGTTGTTAGTAGCTTATTGATCCCAAAATCTCATCAAGCAGCTTCTTGAAGGATCCCAGGGTGTCAGCTTCAACAACATTACTGGGGAGTTGATTCCAGACCCTCACAATTCTCTGTGTAAAAAAGTGTCTCCTATTTTCTGTTCTGAATGCCCCTTTTTCTAAACTCCATTTGTGACCCCTGGTCCTTGTTTCTTTTTTCAGGCTGAAAAAGTCCCTTGCGTCCACACTGTCAATACCTTTTAGAATTTTGAATGCTTGAATTAGGTCGCCACGTAGTCTTCTTTGTTCAAGACTGAACAGATTCAATTCTTTTAGCCTGTCTGCATATGACATGCCTTTTAAGCCCGGAATAATTCTGGTCGCTCTTCTTTGCACTCTTTCTAGAGCAGCAATATCTTTTTTATAGCGAGGTGACCAGAACTGCACACAATATTCAAGATGAGGTCTTACAAGTGCATTGTACAGTTTTAACATTACTTCCCTTGATTTAAATTCAACACTTTTCACAATGTATCCGAGTATCTTGTTAGCCTTTTTTATAGCTTCCCCACATTGCCTAGATGAAGACATTTCTGAGTCAACAAAAACTCCTAGGTCTTTTTCATAGATTCCTTCTCCAATTTCAATATCTCCCATATGATATTTATAATGTACATTTTTATTTCCTGCGTGCAGTACCTTACACTTTTCTCTATTAAATGTCATTTGCCATGTGTCTGCCCAGTTCTGAATCTTGTCTAGATCATTTTGAATGACCTTTGCTGCTGCAACAGTGTTTGCCACTCCTCCTACTTTTGTGTCGTCTGCAAATTTAACAAGTTTGCTTACTATACCAGAATCTAAATCATTAATGTAGATTAGGAATAGCAGAGGACCTAATACTGATCCCTGTGGTACACCGCTGGTTACCACACTCCATTCTGAGGTTTTTCCTCTAATCAGTACTTTCTGTTTTCTACATGTTAACCACTCCCTAATCCATGTACATGTGTTTCCTTGAATCCCAACTGCGTTCAGTTTGAGAATTAATCTTTTGTGCGGGACTTTGTCAAAAGCTTTCTGGAAATCTAAATAAACCATGTCATATGCTTTGCAATTATCCATTATCGATGTTGCATCCTCAAAAAAATCAAGCAAGTTAGTTAGGCACGATCTCCCTTTCCTAAAACCATGTTGACTGTCTCCCAGTACTCTGTTACCATATAGGTAATTTTCCATTTTGGCTCTTATTATAGTTTCCATAAGTTTGCATATAATAGAAGTCAGGCTTACTGGTCTGTAGTTACCTGGTTCAGTTTTGTTTCCCTTTTTGTGGATCGGTATTACGTTTGCAATTTTCCAGTCTGTCGGTACCACCCCTGTGTCAAGAGACTGCTGCATGATCTTGGTTAGCGGTTTGTAAATTACTTCTTTCATTTCTTTGAGTACTACTGGGAGGATCTCATCCGGCCCAGGGGATTTGTTTATTTTAAGAGCTCCTAGTCCCTTTAACACTTCTGCCTCAGTTATGCTAAAGTTATTTAAAACTGGATAGGAACTGGATGACATGTGGGGCATGTTGTCAGTATCTTCCTTTGTAAAAACTTGTGAAAAGTAATCATTTAACATATTTGCTATTTTTTTTTCTTCCTCTACGATTTTGCCATTTGTATCTCTTAAACATTTAATCTCCTCTTTGAATGTTCTCTTGCTGTTGTAATATTGGAAAAACATTTTGGAATTGGTTTTAGCTCCCTTAGCAATGTTCATTTCTATTTCTCTCTTGGCCTTTCTAACTTCCTTTTTGACTTGCATTTGCAGTTCTGTGTACTCTTTCTGTGTACTTTCTTTTTGGTCCTTTTTTAATGGACTCGTCCATTTGGACGGACGAGTGCTTCCAATGTGTTCAGTGGTCAGCAAGTGTTTCGTAAATATATTTTAATAGCACCTTGTGTAATGAAAGCTGACGCGTCCTGTTTTGGTGTGCCGGCATCTGCACTGTGGTGGTAGCTAAAGATCAAACAGCAGGGGGCAGAAATGCCTTGCCACCACCAACTTCAATCTGGTTGCCAAGGACAACAAAATCTACAGACATTCCTCACATTTTTTTTTCTTTTTTTTTTAACTAAACAATTGCTCATAAATTGAAGATCAAGACATTGCCTTAATCTCACAAAAAATGTATTTTTCCTTTTATTATCGTTGTTGTTATTACTTAAAAACAAGTCAAATAAAATATCTAGCGATTTATTATTTCTAAGACATAAACTCGCTCCCTGCAATACTTGTATAAAGGAAGGAGGTGGGGTGGGGTGGGTATAATACTTTTAAATAACGTAACAATTTTATTTAGTAATAATCCCAATGGAACCCTCGCTTTTCTAATCAATTAAAACATTATAATTCTTGTGTTTTTCTGCATTGCTCCTAAAATGTGAATATTATTTCATTGGTTGTACTGCACTTGCAATATTTATTTGGTGTACAAGAATATATAACAGCAAAACAAAATAAAAAAACTTATTTGTGTATTTCGACCCTGAATAACAAAGGAGGGAAACGAATCCCCTTAGTGTCATGAAATATATGGTAAATGCCAATGGACTTTTTCAAAGAATACTAAAGATTTTTATTTCAGAATTCACTTCAGAAGTAAACAAATTCTAGCTGCTGTAATATTAAAGTTACTGAAACCACTTGACCAAACTCGCTGATCCTTCCGCAGGGAACAAGAGAACACCACTTCTGCAATGTACATAGCAACAGACCTTTTGTATCTTGTCAGTGACATTGCAGTTTGTCAGCCGAGCACAGTGCTATTATGGGATGTAGAGCTGCGTCCTGCAGACGACCTGTACATTTAAGCTAGTGTTTTGGTTTGTCGTTGTGGGATGAATGGTAATAGGCCAGAGTGCTTTATATGTGATTGGCGTTCCTGAAAGTCAAGTGACATGAATACAAGTATTACTGTACAAGCTTCGTTGCCCCAAACCTGTTTCTTGGACCTTTGTTTCAGGGAAAGTAGTGGTAGTAATAAATAGGCCTGCGTACATACAATATAATTGCCTACAGGCTTTTACATTTTTAACTGCAGATTTAACAAAAATACACAAAGGGGGGGGGGGGGGGGGGGGGGGGGGGGGGACACGAACATGTTTGATGCACATTACTGTTTCTTTGTAGTCTCTTTGTAGTATTTATGAACCAAAATATTTAAAAATAAAAAGGTTTTGCTTGTCTTTTAATATTTGTAGTAGTATGCTAGTTTAATGGTAAATACTGTTTTCATGTTTGAAATGTTACAGGAATGCAATATAAATAATGAAATAAAATTTGTAAAAACGTCAGCTTGAAACCATAGATTTATAAAATGTAGCCCAGGTTTTACTGTAGCTTAAATACACTGTCAAGTGTCAAATTACAATGAAGTGGTGATTTACAATTGTATTATTAATGACAAAAAATAAATCTATATCAGAATCGGTATCTGCCATTTATTGATATGGAATATCAGTACTAGGAATCAGCCCCAGCAAACACAATCGGAGCATCCCGAGTTTAAAGGGCCTGCCACCTTAAGCT
Organism: Polyodon spathula; assembly: GCF_017654505.1. Classification (NCBI taxonomy): domain Eukaryota; kingdom Metazoa; phylum Chordata; class Actinopteri; order Acipenseriformes; family Polyodontidae; genus Polyodon; species Polyodon spathula. Next base: position 1,765,952 of record NC_054585.1, read on the forward strand.
ATGCAAGCTGTTTGGTTTGCAGTGCTGTTTTTTAGAAATAAACTTTCAAGTGCTACACAATGTAGTATAATACTGTACATTTGCATGTTAGTGCAGTTTATATGTACCATAATGTAATAAAAAGGCACTTTTGCCTATAAAAAACTATATGTTTTACTGCATCATCATTGACACTGGTGTTCCTTTTAAAATAAGCTGCTATCAGGAGATCTAACTGTTGATCATCCCTGTGAGACAGAGCACTCTCCATTGCTTTTGCCATTGCTTGACGTGAAGTGAAAGTTGCAGATATGCGGGAGCAACTTGGAAAATGGGCGATTCCAGCAATCCCGCGCTGAAATTCAAGCCCTGTATTTTGTGCCATGGACAAGCAGTGATCTGCCTTGCACATGTCCGTGGGACAATTAGAAAAAAACTGTTGAAAAAACATGTGGCTTGCAGGAGAAACGGGCAAGGAACAATTATATATGTTTATCTTACAGGCTATGCTATTACTGAGAGTCACTGATCAGAAGTTCAGTTATTATTGTGGAGCACGGCCTAGCTATATCATTATCTGTTCTTTTAGGATACTTTTCTAAATACTAATGTTACTTCTATAGGCCCAAGAGGATGCTTAGAAAACATTATTTTTATTAAAGATTTGATTAATGAGAGTCACATCACAGCCCTGCATTATTTTCTGTTACATTATTGAGAAGTAACTGGATTCCCATAGACTGTAGTAGACCAATGGCCAACGTATAATAAATCATAATTCTGAAGTTTGGTTTTCTTAGGTGCATTACAGCTGTCTGACAATTTGGAATCCTATGACACAGGTCAGTCCAAGCCTAACAAACACCGTCAATGATTATCCTACAACACAAGAAGAGTAACGTTGTATTAGAGGCCAGGGAACTTTGCCAGACTTCCTATCTTCTCTGCCTTGAATGGAATTTGCAGTCCTCTATCATCGGTGGGAGTAGGTGCCTGTTAGAAGTGCATGAATCCTTATGTAGCTGTACATAAGCTGTTACAGAGGGAGGCTGAAGAGAAAGAATGATGGGTTCCAGCAGCTAAACCAGCAACTGTACATCACTTCAAAACGGGACTGTGCTAAATATCACGATTTATAACCTTTTCCCTTAAAACATTTTGCACAGAATAAACCCTTGAAATATTCAAGCAAACTTAACAAATTATAGATGTATCCTTAACAAGGGCTCTAGCATTCTTTCTTTCTTGGCAAATCCCAATTGTGACCAGAGCACGGATTATTCACAGCAGTCTGAAATATAGGTGTCATTAGAAAGTGACCTTGGGTTCAAATAATTTTTAAATGCATAAGTTGGAAATTTCTCCCCCTCTGGTGTAAGCACAGTAATATCATGTCTTAAGTGTTTTTCACATTGGTGCAGAATGAAAGCAGGCTCCTGACCTGGCTGACATTGGTGTACATCGTTTGTGTGATTAGGATGTGTTGCACACAAAAAGCCTCTCTGAGGTGCAGACTGGTTTAGACAAGCCTACAGTCAGGAGGAAGAGGCACAAATTCTGCCAGGCGCATTGCGAATGTTTCAGGGATCCATGAGCCTCTTGAAAACTTGCATGCTTTTTCTTCAAAATAAGCACGGTGCATAAGTAACATAAAACGAGGCATATAATATAGAGGGATTGAGTGTCTCGATACATGCGATGGCCCTGATGGGCTGTTTGTATGATGCATAAGATCAAATGATCACTAAATGAGATACTGTAGTGTAGCGCCCCCCCTAGGTAGCCAAGGTGATTCCAAAAACACAGGCAAGGAGATAGCTATGGTTATCAGTATAAATTAAATTTAATTAAATGACCAATTAAGTAGGTTTAATGACTGTGCCAATTTGAAGCTAGTATAACTCCAAATAAATAACAGGTTATTTTAATTATCAAGAAAGGCAAGTGCATAAAGTGAGGGCGACACCACACCAAAACTGCTCATACTTTAGTACTCATTTCTACCCATAAATATATGTAACAGTATAAAAAGATAGAAATTTAGAAGACAATTCAATCAGGCTCAAAGTACTATGGCACTTTAGTGAGTTTAACACAAACACTTAAACTCCAAAAGATAATTATTTTAACATACACAATTCAAATACAAATAAAGCTTCATATACCTTTAAATAATATACTTCAAAAATAGCAGCCTTTGTTTTCTTCATAGAAACAATACAAACATCAATAAAGCACCACATAACTTCAAATACAACACTTCAAAGTAACAGCAAGTAGTGACTTTAATAAAAATGACAGACAAAGCACCATATAAACTCTAAATACTGAATTGTAAAGACTCCAGCAGACAGTTCCATCAGTGTAAATGTTGCTAAAATACGAGTTTGCAATAAGAGTTTAGTGTACACTGTACTAAATATATTATGGATAGACAACAAGCACGCAAATGAATAATAAGTGACGCTGGTTCTACAGCTTTAAAACGGCCGCTAATACAGAAGGGGATTTATCACAAAGTACTTGAAGGGATATTGCACATAGATCCAAACAAACTTCCAAGGTGTAAATATATTATTTTAACTGGAAACTGCAATAGTCAGAGAGAAGGTATTGCGATATTTCTTTCAATGTTTAAAAAAAAAAGTTTCCTTTTGTTTAGACTTGACCTATACAAAGCAGCTACCGCAATCTGAGAGCATGAGGATTAATTTACCAAACCACTCTAACTATTCAATACGAATAGCAAAAGCTTAACAGTAGCTCCTCAGCCAATTTCCAGTCATGCAAGTAATAAAGTTTCAGCAAACAATCCTACCAAATGGCAGTTCATCGACCCGTGCTCTCAGCTCTCAATTCAGAAACCCGGTAGCTCTGCTTTGTTTTACCTACACGTCTTTATATACACCTGAACCAATCAAAAATTAGCACTGCAGTTTCTGTGGACACTCGAACCTTTTGGGCGATTTAAAGGACAACACCAAATTATCAGTTTTAAAGCAGACTTAATAAATAACACAAAAAGATCAGTAAAATAAATGTATAAAAATCAAGACAAAAATGACACTAAAGAAATTAAATAAATCACATTTCACATTCATTACAGTAAGGATGTACTATAGGTATTCATGCCATCTAGTAAAACATACTTTATTCATTTGAAGAACCAGTTGGTCAGTTACAGTGAGCTAATTTGTGCTTTTGGTCTTGTATCGCAATACAAATGATGCATACATCTTATGATATGGTATATTGTATAAAGATAAATTGTTCTACCCCTATTCACTAACCATAAAAGCATTTTGAATATGCATATAGGGCATTGTGCACTAAAATAGAATGTGTTAAGTTGCAAGGACCTGCATAAATGACAAAAAAAAATTGTAAGTTTCCCCATCAGAAGGGTGAGTCTAGACTCCTGTCATCTAAATCAGACTTTAATGTGAATTTGACTTACTACCAGATTTATAGTATGTCATAAATCCCTTGGTGTTATATATATATATTATATATATATAATATATTAATATAATATATATATATATATGTAAATATCATCATCACGTTCCGATTTTGCCAGGTAAAACACCAAATAATGTTTTAAAATAATTAATATATATTAATAGTTGTGTTCGTCTTCACCGCTCACGAGTCAGCGGGGGGGTGGTAGCTGTGAGCTGAGCCTAAAAATAATTGGCTATTCTACATTGAGAGAAAAAATTAAAAAATAAATTGGCGACGTACTAAATTAAAAAATAAACAAATAAATAATTAATTAATTAATACTCCAAACACCAGATTAACATGACATGCTTTCTGCTGTAAAAGAATTGCCAACGAAAGAGCTTTTATGTGAAATAGATTTGCTAACAGGCAAAATTCATTTCAGCTGAGCCTTGACTAGCATTCCAAAATGTATAGTATTGTCATTGGGTAGGGTGATTTAATGTATTCATATAAAATCGTGTCCTAAAGATGTCAGTAACAACGGTATGGGTTTAGCCTGGCTGCTATCTTTGAACACTTTCAACTGCTTCTTGTCCACAAACAATAGGCCTCTGCTAACTACCTCTGTGGTAGCTCCTAAATCTGTTTAATTAATTACCATTAATTACGTCTGGGAGCAGATAGTTTTGTAAATACTTGTATGCATTTTAAAACCTGTACGATACATTGCTAGTTTCTGTCGTAAAAACTGTGAGATGTCTGAAGTAATTTCTAGTATGTGCAAAGAGTTATTCTTCTCGAAACCCCAGTTAGATTTTTGTAGGTTAGTTGCTCTGCATCTACTGCAGGATCTAACTGATGTTGTAGTAAACCCTCCTGTAATGGCACTGTAGGTCAAGCACAGCCAACTCCACTAACACATGCCTATAGTGACCAATGCTGTACAGTTTATTTCTATATTCATTCATTTTTTAGTTTTTCAGTCAGTTGAATTTAAAGCTTAATTTCATTTGCATGTTTTAGATTCAGTAGCTTAGCTTTAGAGCCGTTCTGGTGTTTAGTTTTTCATCTCTAACCACTGCATGCTATGAAATAGGAACAGTAGTAGGGCTACATTTCCTTTAGCAAGTTACCCGAGGGAAAGCACATGTCTGTGAAATACCTGAAAGCAATGCAACACACAGCTCCTTAAAGCAAAACTGTACTTGTAAGCTCTGTTTTAGATACAACTAATTGTATAATGTAATTATTTAAAAATGTGTGTTATGCGATTTTAAGGAAACATTAAAATACTTTTCGGTTTCTTTTCCTTTAGATCGCAAGTTCAGTCTATTTTGGAGGCCCTTAAAACCCAAAGAACGTGAAGGATCTAGAAGGACAGAAACAGAAAAGAAAGGTAAGGTGGATAACAAAGCCCCTAAAGACTTTGACTGCAGATTTATCACTGTGTAGGACTGTGTTGAAAAAAGAACAGCGAGTAAGCAGTTTATAAAGCTACATGCACATGCAGAAACAAGCCTTTTAAAAGCCAAGGATGTGGGGAACAAATGCAGAATCTTTTTATAAAGGCTAAATTGAAACAATATGCACCAAACTATGAACATATATATATGTATATTAAAAGGAACAATTGGCATACTTGGGTTAATGACTTAATTCCCTTGAATTTATTTTGTTACTGGCAGTGAAAACCTAACTCAAGTAGTTAAAAGCTAGTATATTTCTTGTATCGCAGCTCTTTTCTAGTCAGTGGCGCACCTTATTAATGCTGTTTTTTTTTAAGCAACAGTAACAAATGTAAAGTAAAGGAAATGGATGATTGACGTTTCTGCTGTGTGTAATAAATGCACCAGTGTAGAGACAATTCACTTGTAAATGTCACACAGTAGAGATAGAAGCTAGGGTTATGTGTCCTGCGAACACTGTATTTGTAGCTTACGGTAGTCAGGTTTGGGGTTATAGATGTCTTCCTTCAGCTGAGCGTGACTGTCTCTCAGATAAGATGACAGGGTCCTGGTGAATGTAAAAGATTGTGGAAGTGTATACTGTTCAGTTCCTCGTCTGAAGCAGACAGGGATGAACTAATGGGTCACGATATTGTATTGTGCAATTCTGTACAGCAGTTAGGAGCCCTGGGTTTCTCTCCGGGCCATTAGATAGCAAACTGCTTGTTCATTTCTGGTAACGTCCACTTTAGGGGATTGGGCAAGTATCTGTTATACATCCTGGAATTTTAAATTGAGCACATATATTCAAATCTGTTTTGCTTCCATCCTGCTCTACAATACTTTTTTGTTGCAGTTGAGAACATTGAGAAATCCTCTTTCTTGTTGCATTTTGAGGTTCTCTATTCAAGATTGTATTCTAGAGAAAATACTTTCAGATGGTATAACTAACTTTTATAATGCCATCTGTTTTTTGTTTTGGATTTTTTTCAACAACCAAAAAAGGGGGATCCTTATGTGCTGATGATTGTCTATGTCTGTCACACACTGATTGGTAAACATGGTAACTGCATTGATTATGTACCCAGTGTTCACCAATCTTTTATCACTCATTCCTAGCCTCCTATAGATGTTTCGGAGTGCGTGGTTTATAATTTGATAAACTCTTCAGACATTGGGTCTTTCACCTTATTAGCTTGAACTTCCATTCAAACTGTTGCTGCATCTTTGCCTCACTCTGGGATGTCTGTTAAGATATGTCATTCTTCCACCTACTTTTGCATTTGAGACTATTTTAGATAAGTTGCTCTTGTCACTAAAATGTTGTGCTTTTCAAAGTATTCACATTTTTGACTGGGTTTGCACTTTGTAACACTTGCATAGAGTTTGTAGTAGGTAATATTTCCATGTTTGTGTCTGTATCCATGCAGTGATTTACTCATTCAGTACAATGCAGTACAGCATGGTTACCCTCGGGGCCAGGGTCATATCTCCTCTCTCCCTGACTCGTGGATTCATTGTGTCATTAAGCTCTGGTTTCATAGCTCAAGAGGCAACGGTTTATAGGTCAGAGCCAGTGAGACAGCTTGTTAGTTCATTCTCTTATGCCAGGGTTTGATGTGCTTGTGGATTTTTTGCTAGTGGGGGAAGAATTTGAACCAGGATTGCTCCAGCAGTTCATATGCCTTTCCTGAGCCGGACATCTAGTGATGACACTTCAAAATCACAGAGGCCGCACAAAAAAACATGACCACCCCACAACACCTTAGCAGAATTAATTCTATAAACAGAATGCTTGAGTTGCATACACACTGTACTGTTGCTGGAATAGAATAGTTAGTGCTGGATCAAACACGGCTTGAAATGTATTCGGTGGCATAATTGTACTTTCTGTACATTAAATTCACTTATGTGGTTGTATCGAATTTTCACTTTATTACATAATTCTGTTCTCATATTATTGACCAAGTTGTACCACAAAGTTCATATTGCACCGTATGTGATATGCAGGCCTACAACTTGTCCAGCATTATAGTAGCATTAAACTGTTTGTTACCTATTCAGTTGTGAAGCTTTTCAGTGTTTACTTCCTTACAGTGAGTTTTTTCCTTTCACTAGCAAATTTGCACTTTGCCATCATTAATCCATTAAAATGATATTGAAATGCATTCGGATGAAGAAGAGAGCATGGAATTGGGCAGGATCTGGATACTAAGCGGGCACAAACATTGTATTGTGATGCAAGGATTTTGCCTCTCAATTGCTGACCCTCCCAAAAACTTTACACCTCTTCTCACAAGGTACACACCATTGTAGAAGTGAGTAATTAAGAGCTGTATAAAAGCATACACCTGTCATTGGCTTCAGGATGGCTGCTGTGGTACACTTCCTGATGCGCCGACTCTTGGCTCTTGTTGAGGAGGGCAAGACGAAGAACACCCTGCGTATTCAATTCCAAGGTCTGTTTGTTTGGGATGCCGGAGGATGTGGTGCTAATGCGTTATCATCTCACTCCACATCCTAGACCTAATAGCTGAATTGAGGGATGAGCTAGACCCCAGCGTTAATCTAGGGGCCGCTATCCCTGCAGATGTGAAAGTGCTGACTATAGTCACACATTTGTCAAACGGTTTCTGTTAACAGAGGGGGAAAAAAAAAGAAAAAAACATATACATGAATGCCGCCTTACGAACCTTCAAAGTCTTAGAGCTACCTTTGAATTCCTGGCCAGCGAACGAACCTTTTGAACACAGCCCTACTTAATTCTGATGCTTTTTATTTAACTGTATTCTGTGATATGCTGATTTACTGTTGAGAGTTACTTTAAGTTGGCTTTAAATAATCTGCAGACGTTGCTTTTTGCATCACTGAGATTTCCGATAATTTGTGTTCGGACAGTGTTCTCTGTTGAAATCGGAGCACTTTTGAGGTCATTGAGAAAGGACTGAAAGTTTAATTGAACATCTGTACATTTGAATTGATTTTTGTCAGTGAAAGGAAAGAACAAACAAGGTGGTTGCTGATGCAATCTAAATTGAAGCAGCAAGGATGTCCCTGGAGTTGTGCCTTATTCGATTTCATTACACATCAGCAGCCTTGGTCTCGCTTTACCTCCTGTCTACTGCGTTTTAAATTGATATACTTCTCAAATGTAATATGAAGCGTAGAAGGTTTATCTGTACGAACATTTTAGGAATATTCTAAAGACAGCAGCCTCTCATGGTAAGTTGGGGTTGATTCATTTTACAGACTATGTGTTTTTTTTTGTGCTGAGGTTTAAAAATGGCAGAATTGAGTTTAGTGTTTCAGAACAGTAATATTGCTTTTGTATTGTATTCAGTGTTTTATAAAATGGTGTGTTGAGCTAACCATACATGTTTTAAACAGCATAAATCTACTTTCTTTAAGCCTTCTGGATTGATCAGCTATTCGAGCTAGTTGAGTGTAAAGTACAGAGATCTAATTTTTCTGACAAAACAATATTTTAATTGGACTAAATATACTTAGCTGTTTATCATATCTTAATATCTGCAGTAGCAATTGTAGAATGCCAAAAAAGTATTGATGCTGCATTTTCTCTGATGGAGCTAATGCTAAAAATATCAGAAGACATGAGCAGATTTAAGGTCATTGTATGATCTTGGCTATGTGGTTACTTCCAGTTGCCTTGGGAGCATGATGACATGGAGCAAGCTACTGCACAATATACTGGTGTTGGTTTTTATTCACTGCAGTGCCCTTGAAAACCAATGACTTTGTCTGGCTGTGCTTGCAGCTTTCAAGGTAAAGTGGCTAGTTCTGTAGACCACCAGGCAACCGTACAGTCTGTACATTCTTCATTCCCTCCAATTTCTAGATATCTTGAGGCTTCTGACGTGTGTGAATTATATATGTATCAGATTACATTAAGGACAGCCAGTGCAGGCATCTTGTAGTGCACCGTTTTGCATTGACTGTCTGCTTTCAGAGTGCATATCTCTGCACAGCTGTTCCGGTCAGAATCCAGATTTAATGGACTAATCCAGCACATTTCCAATGAATTTCTGCATGGCAAACTGTCTGGGCTCTATTGTGGTTTGATGTCCCAGGATTAGTATAGCGATTTGCTGCTTCACATTTCAGATTGTTGTGCTGTTTGAAGGGGATCAGACAAGCAGTGCATAATAGGCACTACACAGTAGCTGCAATGGCTAGAAATATGTCTAAAATGTAGTAGTGTCCTTATTTAGGCAGGTGGTGAGTGAGTTGTTAGCCATTGTTTGATTTATAACTTGGTATGGGAAAAGTATTTCCTGGATTACTGTGCTCTGATTAGACGTGTACCACCCAAGTGCTACTGTGTTAGACCAGGAGGTGCTGTAGTGCACTGCTGTCATACAGTGCATGTGGAAATTAATTGTCATGCTGTCCTGTAATAAAATAAATAGAGGACTTTCTGTATTTTAGTGATGTCTTGTTCAGTTTTGTGGTGGGGAAATGTGAACTAAATCCATGTTTAGTCATTTAACTTTGCCCAGTATTGTACAGGAGCAAGTGTATGAACTTGATCACAGTCTGTTAACCACTATGGGGATCAGTTTTTACATGAAGACCTGCTCATCCAATACCACAAGTTGTTCACTATCAGATTATGTATTTAAGGAGCAAACCTGGTTTTGTGTTTACAGCTGCAGTTTGGGATGGATGTTACTAACATACCTGTTACCTTGTTGTGATGTTTGCTCCGAGTAGGTCTGGGTGTTTTCTCAAATAATAAGTTCTATTGATTATAAAGCTGGAGTTAGGTCTTCAAGCGGTTTTGAAATTGCAAGCTCAGACATGTTGCCAGAAGTGTCTCTCTCTTAGCTTGCCCTGTTCCTTTTAAATGGCATACACAACTGCATGCATGGCTACCATTAAACAAGCCTAAAGTATTTATAAGATTGCACAAATAGGCACATGTGCACATGGTTACAGTATATGCTGTTTTCCAATGCAAATTCTATCTGCTGATTTATACAGTAAAATATTTAAAATGCAGTGCAGTCTTTTAAATTCACTACTTTTCTAGTAACCGTAGGCAGGTGGGTCAGTCACACAGTGTGTGAATTGGACATTAGAAAATGAGTCATTAATATACCTATATACAGTAGATGCCGGTTATTAGCAACCCTGATAGACACCCTTTAGTTATTAACAGCATTTTCCCAGGAACCAATCCCGTCCGATAGACTTTAATGTTAATGGAATTCTGATATTAGCAACTGCACGCCGCTTATTGACAACTTTATTAGTGGTTGTCAGTGCTACAGAGTGCACTTGCTTAATTTATGCACATACTTCATGCAGCTTTTATAACACACTGACTTCGCAACTGCGTATTTCTGGCGGACTGAGGCAGAATCGTGGCTTTGTAAACTGGCTACAAAGTTGAACGCAAAATTGAGATTTACAGCGGGAGGTGGTACATTGTAAAAAGCAGACAGCGCTGGACAATTTCTTATTTTAAAATTGTGTTTAAAATTGATTGTAAGTACACCACATTTATTTTTTTTATTTTTGCTTTACTCATTGTAAGGACAGTTGTAGTACATTGTTCCTTTTTTTGTTTGTTTTACACATGCGTGAAGTAAACAGTTCTATATTGAGTTTTGTGTTTGTCATGTTCAAAAAATTAACATCTACTGTAAAAACCTTTTGTACAAGTCCATTTTCTAGGTAGTTTTAGGGGGTCCTAAAAAGGGAGGAGCGACTTATACACTGGTGTGACCTATAGGTGTTTTCCTATAATTGTTGTCTCAAAAAAGGGGGTTGGCTTATACACTGGTGGAACTTATACGCTGGTTTTTACGGTAAAACACATTTATTTCAGTGCCATATGTGTACAACTACAGTATATAGGCCTATATCGTTCCACATAAATACACTTAAAAACAGGGGCTTCTTGCTTATTGGCAACTTCCGGTTAATGACAACTTTTTTGCTGGTAACTGAGAGGTTGTTAATAAGCGGCATCTACTATACTGTAATTGTATGCAACCTGAATGAAAACTCAAACTGTTACAGAATAGTAATATATCCAGAAAATATTGCAATATTGGCAAAATAGCGACTTAATGATAATTGCATGTCTTTTTTTAAACTATCAAGACACAGATTCATGGTAATCTGGTCTTTGAGTCTGCAGCTGGTTGAGGGCCTTATTGACTGTATGTCTCCTTCATGCTTTATGTACCCTGCATGATGTAAGTCAGATTGTGAAAGTGCATGAAAAAAAGCATTGCTTTAATCACAACAGCATCCTGGCTCAAGGGGCTGCTTTACCTGGGTGTCTGTATAATCCTTATTTACACATAGAAGAAAATTATCATATTTAGACAACCGGTGTTTAATTGTGTTCAGAAATTGGTTTGAAACCTCAACGCCCCAAACTTGTTGTTTTTTTCTTTATTAGTTGTGTCCATCTCCCTGCTTTGTTTCATTAGCAGCAGTAATGGTTTCTCTGTAAAACCCCAGAGTGCGAATGAATGAATATGTAACGGTGTAATTAATACATCACCACCTGAAATAACAAACCAGATGTGTTCCCTGAAATGCTTCCAAGGCTCCTTGCATGTGGTATAAATTTAAACTGTCCACAAGTGACTTAATCAAAGTAAACGCTGAGATTCACAATTCATACTGTGTTGATTATTTATTTATTTCCTTCGTGTGATAAACACACTGTATGTAATAGTGACATTGGTGGGTTTTTTTGGTTTTCTTTTTCTTCCTGTGTTTGGACTTGAGTCAGTCACACAGTTGGTCATACTGTTCAATGTTGTTGTAAGTGAATAGTGGAAAACCTGCAAGCTTGAATGCCTGATAACCTGTTTTGAGACTTAATCACCAGAAGCCGACAAGCATTGATGGGCTGAATGGCCTCCTGTAAATCAAACCTTTTTTGTTTTAAGAAACTGCTTTTCTGCCAGCAGAATCTAATGCTTCAAAACCAAAAATATAACAGATATGTTTTCCCATTTTGTGTAAATATTGGTTCAATGGGTGCTGTTTATGCAGTAGAATCAATGCAGTACTGCATTATCAAAGACTACTGATTCACTAGAAATCCCTATTTATTTATTTATTTATTTATTTATTTATTTATTGGTCCCATGAAATTAGTCTTTGCGAGAATTGACTGTATTACTGAACTCAGGCTAATTTCTGCCCCCCAAAAAAACAGTCCACAATCTGAATGTTTCTGCCCCCCCAAAAAAACAGTCCACAAATGATGTGTTGAGCATTATTGCTAAAAATGTGTTCATAATCAGATCACAATTTACATAGTGCAATTAATCTTGTGAGTGGAAATAAAAATCAGCTGCTACCTCAACCAAAGTGTGCATTAAGGGATAAGAGTTTAATATCTTGTCAGCCTCAGGTATCAAGTCAAAGTGTTGCATATTGTTAAACGCAATGTTGAGAGAATTTCTGTAGCAAAATTATTGATACTTTTTTTTGCAGGAAGAGTTGTACCTGCTTAGCACACAGTAATACACATTGTTAAAAGAAAGACTGCCATCAGTTCTAGGTATCCTCCTTCCCATAAAGCTCTTCATTCTTGTTAATTTTCTCCTGTGATGCTTGCTGAAGACGATCCACTTGAAACCCAGCCTGAGTACCTGAAGTCATTTTTATTCTTTGATGCGCCTGCAGCCTTAATAACCTAGTCCCTGCTGACTGTCTTAAAATGTGTTGATGTGGGGGATGCATAATGCAGTATTATTAGAGATGCATATCGCCTACTGTTTGCTGACTTAGGCTGAATTTCATCCTGCCTTTTTTTTTTTCCTATGTCTTTTACTGCGAAGCGTGCATGTGTCAGCAGGCCCCCACTGCTGCAGACCCTGATGGAAACTTTGATCAGCGCAGTGCCAGTTTTACACTGTGTTTCCAGAGCAGTCTGATTTATTTTGTGTGATAATGATTGATTTAGAAACTGTGTTTAACAAACTGTACATTTTTTGCTGGGCTGTAAACACAAAATTTTAGAGATTCAGAATCATTAAAAAAAAAAAAAAAAAAAAGATTCGAACCTCGTCTGAACTCCTGGTCTCCATGTTTGGTGAGGAGGAAATCGCTGATCTTTACCCAGAGATCATTGATGTAATCCGGTGTAATTTCGGTGCCAGTGCCCATGTCACTTCGTTCCTAAAAACTTGTGTGTGTATGTGTGTGTGTGTGTGTGTGTGTGTGTGTGTGTGTGTGTGTGTATATATATATATATATATATATATATATATATATATATATATATATATATATAAATATAATTACACACACATACATACATACACACACACACCCCCTGTATGTTACCTTGTGTAAGCATCTGCCAGATTAAATAATAATAATAATGAAATATTGGTGAATCATCCATATGAAGGAGGCAAGACACGCGAAGTATCCTGCACCGCAGCTGTGAGCGGTGCATTCCCCAGTGGGGGATTCTTAACAAGCAGTTGGCTTTTCAGGCAGTGATTCTGGTTCTCTTCGGAAAGGGAAGCCACTTCCAGCGGGGCCAGGGATGCTGATCTTTCTATGGACATAATAAGGGAATAGGCAAGCTTTACTTCTGATATTTCTACCCCTACCCCACTTTCTGACAAATGGGCAACATATAAATTCGCTTCCTTTTTCCTGGAAATAAAATTGACCCGACTACCCCACAGGATAAATAGCCAACAACACTGAGAACAGTTTAACACCAGCAACGGATAAATACGCACACTTGAGAACTGGTTATGCTCGAGAGTTTTACAAAAGATTCGATCCATGCGTTTGTTCTTTCAGGTATTGGCTGTGTTTTATTAGAATTCAGATCTGAACACTGCATTTGTTTGGGGGGAAATTCAGGATGGCACCACCAACGCCACCATCATCAAGACGGTCTTCCCAGGAGACTGACAGTTTCCAATAGATCTGTAGGAGAGCAACATACAGTAATACCTCTATTCTCCATCGGGACCTGAAAAAATAATAATAATAATAACATATTTTTATTTCTCTTGTGGATCTCTATAGCTGAAGTATTCTCCAAGTATAGATGAAGTAACATTCACAAGGCATAGACCTACATCGTTAGATGTCTTGGGGGTGCGCTCACTCTGTCCCGTCTCCCCCCCCCCCAATAAAAAAAAAAAGATGACAGTAAATCCTGGAGCTCAGTAAGAGAACTTGTCTACAGGGAAATGTGACACCTCTCTATAGCATACTCTCGGCATTTCTGGGAGTCCAATTATATACACTTGCAGGAAGAGTGTACCTTAGAGTGTATTTCACAATGAAGCTGTCAAGCCTGTTCTAGATAGGGGCCACGCCAACAGCAGTTATTTCAGCAGTGTCTGGGCACTGGCAGCAGCAATTGCCTTGGTAAGGGAAGCAAAACTACAGGTGACATGCATAGGGGTGTCCTCGTTTTTTTCTTTTAACTATTGCCCCAGTTTTCCTCAGCATCAAGTCTTTGGGAGCTACAACAGGAACCACAAGGTGACAACTATCACCTTCACTAAAGTCATCACGACTTTCAGAAATCTGCTGTGCGCTGAAAACCCTTTGCTCACTTAAAACAAGGTCATACTTCAATCAGTAAGACAAAGGACATCACAGCCTACTTGCTGGACTTACTAATAGCATCCGGGATATACTCGGCACAGAGGGTACCCCACATGTAACAAATCCATCACATGTGCTACAGGCCATATTCAGCTACTAGTTTACAAGAGTAGCCATTTTTTTTTCACACAACAGAACACCATCAGCTACCACTTTTAATTGCTCCAGTTCACAGCGGGGAGCAGCCATGGCACAAATTCCAACCCATTCCTTTGTCGACTTAAGGTTTTGGATTTATGAGATCCTGGAAATAGCAGAAGCGGTGCCCTGCACCTACAAAAGAACAGAGATCTGCTGTCCAGAACAGGACAGTGTTTTCCACAATCGTTCACGGTTGATTTTAGCTGTCTGAAGACTGAAGGGCAACTGCTGAAGAGCTAGGGCTATGTGAACAAGTACAAATCTTATGTGGTCAAAAAAAAGGGTTGGAAACTTTCAGGCTTTAGGTGCATAAAGATGAATGGAAAGAAGTTATCCTCGGGAGCGATCCAAGATCCGTGCATGATCTGGAGTCTTTCTAGCTACATTTATTATCATACCTCAGCCACCTGTTTCAAGGGTTCTACCTACTCTCCATCAGCGTTCACATTGCTGCAATCTCAAACATACTACCTGGCTGGGAAGGTCACTCTGTAGGTACCCACTCTAGGATTGCTAGAGTGTTTGGTGGGGCTGCCACCGAAGACCCCTCAAGGAAACACATCCTCCCTCAGGGGAGCCTTGGCCTGTATTCAGTAATTTAGGTAAGAAAAACGTTTACTTCATTTCTAGTCACTGTGATCTCAGGAGAGGGATCAGAAAACCAGAGCAAAACTGCCTCTAAGCAGACAGATTTAAACTGTATCTAATCCTGCATCAAATTCTATTGGAAGGAAACCATCTTCAGGATCTATCAAAACCCACGGGGTAAAGTGTGACTAATATAGGGGCAAAACTGAAATCTGCCCAACACAATGCTGTCACCCTGCTACCTGGGCCTCCACTGAGACCTTTTATTAGCGTTACAACTTGAATGTGTCTTGTTTTCTGTGTTTTCCTCTACTAACTTCTACCAACCACCCTCTTGTCTTAAATGCTTTTGTGTGGTTCACAGTGTGTGGAGTTTCAGACGAGCTAAGACAACAAAGATTACCTGTAATACGGTTTCTTCTTAGGATGGTGAAAGTTCCACACACCTGTTTCCGAACCCTCCTTTTCCTTACTGTTTTTATTCTTTTGATCAGTTTGGTCCTGGTGTTAATTTTACAGAAATTTTCTGGAAGACTGCGCACAAGCACACTCATTCAGTTACATGCAAATGACAAATGATCTAGTCACTATTTGACTTGAGTTATTCCTGGTAATGAAATGCTTAAAATACCATATTGACCTTGTTAATTGACTGCTTATTTGTCTTGGCACTGGGCAGTAAGGTTGCATCAGATTTTAAGTGAACCCTAGGTAGAGGATATTTAGGGGACTGACTATCAGATGAGGGTCATTAGTATTGAATACTCACTTATAGCGGTGCTAAGATGCAACGAGAACATGATGATACATTTCTTGCATGTCATATACGGCACTGGACTGTAACAGATGGTGTAGCAAGGTCTTTCATAACTGTTGTGCAAGGTTGATGTTGTATAGGAGATGGAAACTGCAAGTAGCAGTTTTGCATGCAAATGATCTCTGCTTTAATAAAATGACTTACTGGTCCAAAGTTAATTGTATTTGTTGCGAAAGTAGGAATTGGCAGATTGGTGTGCAGCTCCAGTTCTATCGAATCTTATTAAAGTTTGTCTAATCCATATTTAGACAAGCTAAAGTACAGAAGAGTGCAGCGGTGCATAATGTGGTGACAGTACTGTCAATAATGGCTAATCTACTAATCCCAACACAGATAATCAAGATTATACTACATTTGTAAAGTGAATCCAAAAAGCTGTTCTTGCTGTGAAGTGTGTATGTGTGTTTTTTTTTAACCAGTTACTTTACTGGTCCATTTTTCATTGATCTTTTGTTTTAGTTTTTTTAAATGTGCAATGCATACTGTCTGTACGTCAGTATGTCACCCTTACATTTATGCATACTGTACATCTGCAGAAACACTTTGTTTCATTAAATGCTTTTTAACATTTTAAAGTATCATTCTGGGGATATATCCATTCATCTATCCTTCCGTCTGCCATTATTTTGCATATGTTTTAAAGATTCACAAATCTGATTGCTTATTCTATACTGTTCTGAACATGCTGTTGATATGTTATAGACGTACTGTTTTGTAGTGTTACATACACTTAAAAACTGACATTGAAAAATTTGACATTTTGAAATCTAACATGAAATACTCTACTAATATCTAAATGATGTTCATACAGTGTTTATTTTTTAGATTGTCTCAATCCTTTAAACTGTCGGTGATGCAAAACTTTTGGCCATAGCTGCACACAGAGGAAGTGCTTTAGATTTCATTTTGTTTCATAATATTTCTCAGCTCTACTCCATTTTATATATTTCTTCCTGTATTGGAATTATTAGTTTGTAATTTTAGGGTTCGGTTCAGTTCAGTGATGTTGTGGGGGACAAATCTATATTTATAATTCTCAGCAATGTGTGTTCTGAACCTTGTTAAAATGCAAATAAAAGGCAACATACCTGTGTAGCATTATTTATGTGTATTCAATAGCCTTTTATATTTTAAGCTTCTCAATGAAGTTCAACATTTAAGCACACTTAGTATTGCTACCTCACATGACGTTATTTTGAAACAGAGTAATGTTACTTCAACAGTGTTGCAGTAAAAAAATTCAAAACCTGGCAAAAATGCACTGGTACATTGGGCTAAAACAGACTTGAAGAACAGATCGATTTTAAACAAACACAAAACAGCCACATAACTTTTAAATATGTTTACTAAAGCATCTTATAAATTACATACAATAATAAATATAATATATATATATATATATATATATATATATATATATATATATATATATATATATATCCATGATAAGGTGTGAGTAATGTTTCAGTCACAACACAAGCTTACAGACAGTCAATAAATGAAGGGTGTATTTTTTAATAATAAATTTCCCATTGGCTGTAAATGGTGGGAGCTTGTAAACTAAACCTGCCATGCCTGAGCAAACCTGACAAGTGCATTGTCTACACACTATGCATCAAACTGAATTGCACTAGTGCTGTATGTGACTGCATCTGGCGGACCAAGGTTAAGCAAGTTAAAATCGATGATAATGATTTAAAAAAAAAAAAAAAGAAAAATGGGAATTTATCAGTAAAATAATAAAAAGAAGCATTATATGTTTCAAATCTACAAAATATTTCTCCAGTTGGGCAGACTGGTGCAATGCTGTGCTTCATTGGTCAATGGCTGAGGCTGGCTGGCTGGCATGCTGTAGGAATGTTGTGATGGAAGTGTTCATTTGTAGCTCCTTTATAATGTACAACGCAGCTAAGGTGCATTGTGTTTAAGTAGACTTCCCTGGTGCTGCACCTCAGTGCATTATTCAGTGTGCAATTAAGCATTGATGTACAAACTGAATTATTAGCTATGGTGTCCAAGTGGGGAAATGTGAAGGTGGTTTTCATGTAACTTATTGTTTTTGCGTAATGCAGTTTCAATATTCTAAATCCCCACTGACTTTACACTCCTAAATAAAATAACAATGACCCTTTTACTTATAACTTTATTGTCTGAATATGAAATGTTTATTATAAACAGAACCTAATGGAATGAATTTAAAAGTGAAGTTATCCAGTACTGTGTATTGATGTTTGCAGTGTCTGCTCCTACAGTATCTAGTCAATACCCAAATGCCTTTACAATGTTGGTGAATGGCTTGATGATAATTGCATAAAAAAAGCTAATGCACAGTTGCGATGACTATGCAGCTTGAATACGAAAATAGCTGGTGATTCTTTTTCCATTGATTAGCAAGTGAGAAACGTAGACCAAAAATGCAAACCTAAGCTGAAATGCTAGAATCATTAATAAAATACCCAGTTTTGCACTTATGGGACTTTCTGGGGGGGTGGAACATTTTTTAATTGTAGTAATGCATTAATGCAACACGTATTAATAAAGTCCTTAATCCTTTTAAAAAAAAAAAAAAAAAAGGGGGGGGGGGGGGGGGGGGCTTTACTTTTAAGATGGGTTTTACATTTTATTGTGATTTTTTTGGGAGGTGCAGCTTATATAATTTCTTTTTTTTAATACAAAGAAAAATACATTATCATTAGTAAGGCCTTTCTGTGGATATGTTGGGTTTTCATTTCTGATTTAAGGTTGCCAATCTGCAAGCGCTAAGACACAAAGTAAAATAACTCCCTTTCCAAGTATCTTGCTTATTCTTTTTAGTCGTTGCGGTGTTCTGCTTATAATTTAGTATGTGTTTATATTCATCAAAGTTAAATTGGCTTCCTAATTTCAGTGCTACCCAAGAGTGGCGGCCTTCTTTTAGCACTTGCTATATGTATTATTTTCGCTTGTTTACAAATTTAAAGTCCGCCAGTGCCATGCATCCGGATATTGTTTCACGACTGCCTAGCAACAGCTGTAGAAACTGCAGTGTGCCGTCATTACAAGGGAACTCAATCTGGGATCTTTAGAATTTTAATTTCTAATCATGAATTTATTATTAAAAGCATACATCTGAGGAGGAATTTCAGATCGGGGAATGCCTGTGGTGGTGTCTCTGTTGCTTACACAATACTTGCACAGTATGTACTTTGTTTTTGCAAATCTATTTTTGCAAGTGTGTTTGAAATTATTAATAGTTAGCTGCTTATATTAAAAAAAAAAAAAAAAAAAAGATTGACTGTCAACAAACAGTCTCACCTTTTTATTTAGAGGTTAATCACTCACTAACAATTCAAGGAAATCCATTCAGCTGCTTTGAAGCTGTTGTGGTACAGTCACCACCACTTAGAATAGGCATGTTTTTGTGTTAATGTGATTCGCCCACATTTAGGTGATGGACGATGTAAACTCCCACACAATAACCTGACATTCAAAATTTCCCTCAGTCACCAGTACAGTAAACTAAACAAACACGCGCTGTGAAAGACAGCTCGGTTCCTACAGAACAGCATCCAAACCCAGACACTGGAAAATAGCCACACCAGCCCCATGCACACATAAACAGAAAAAAACAAACACACCAAATAGGTAAATCCCAGCTTATCGAAGCGGGTGGTGATCAGAACCCCAAGTGATTACTCACTTTGTTAGCAGTTAGTTAACCACAGGGCATCATATCAACTCATTTATTTTCTTTTATTTACTCAAATAATAACAATAATATAAAAACCGATATCATTATTAAAATCACCAAACGCCAAACTTAAAATCTCCTAACTAAACAAAATATGAAGTTGCAGCATTGACCTCTTTGTTTCCAGATAAGTAACTTTTTTTCAGTTTGTTCTTGGCTTTTGGTTTGAATTCGGCGGTCTCCATTGTGTTATCCAACACATTTTTGGAAGTGTGAACGGCAAACTGTCGGCGTTTTCTAAAAAAAAAAAATCACAATTTGGCTCTATATCTGGATGCTGCTTCATAGCATGTGTTAACAGCGCAGCACCACGTACATGTAGCCATTCAGAAAAAAATTCCACAACCATCCAAGCGGTTCTGTTTGCCTGGAAAACCACAGGCAGGTGGTGAACTCAAACAACGTGGGGTTTTTGATTTATCAAGCACATTTTTCACTTCCATCCATATACAGCAAAGCAGGACTGAAATTATTTCCAGCCATGCTTGCTTGCTGTTGCAGTCAGTACTGTTTTTTTCAAACCTGTAAACCCGACACTGCGTACAGGGATTGAATAGCCATGGTACAGTACAGGGGTAAGAACTCAGTAAAGTGGTGCAAACAGCTGATTGATTGATTGATTGGTCAAGTTTTTACTACAGTAAAGTGCTGCCTTTTGTATTAATCTATGTGAATGACAAGGTAACAAGGTGAAAACAGCTGATTAGTAAGAGTGATTGCTGAAGTAATAAGCAGTGCATTTGTTATTTAAATCCTATGTGAAATGGTACATAACGAGATCCAAACAGCTGAGTTTGCCCACAATATATGGCATATGCTTAACATGGTATAAACGATACCTGTTCTTGAAATCCATGGGAATGGCAAACACTGTTTGTCCGATATAAACGGCTGCCTGAAATAACCCTGTATGGTCTAAGTGGTGGATACTGTAATGGGAAAAACTGCTAGACAGCTACTTAAAGTAAAATTTGAGATCTCTCTACTAATTACCTACAGGTAGTTGTTACACCAAAGTTTCAGAGATACATAAGGGTACAACGTGATCTACCTATACTGTATCACTCCATGAGAAGCCATTGACTGGAGTGACACATGGCAGTATGCAGTAGGTGCAAAAAGATGAAAACCGCTACAAGCAACTAATATAAGAGAGCAGTATGTCACTTGTCACTGTGCTTGGGTCTTGCTGTATTGACTGGAAATGTGGATAGTAAAGCAGTCACCCAAGGGGGGGATTTGTAACAAATATGACTGTCTGGTGACCATGTTTGCAGCTTTCCTGTGACCAGGATTTCTTTAAAAGAGCTGAATAGGTTTCCTTTACATTTTATTTTTGGTTAGAAAAGGATCCAGTCAAAAATAACAGACTGGTGTCCATTGTTGATTGTTTTTTTTTTTTTTTTTTGTTTACATGGTTGTATATATCTGTTGAAATACGTAATGTTTGCATACAGTGGAACAGACTTTCAGGTGACAGCTTTGTCTTTGTAGCTTTTCATTGTGTTGCTTTATTGTTTCCTTCTGACTGTGTAGAGTATGGTGTTGTTGAGGTAGTTCCTGCTGAGTTGTATGTGAGTGCAAGTCTGCACTCGCCCATCTTATCAGCACCCAGGAGGGCCTATCCAGAAGGAAGCTGTTTCTTAAGGAGAGCTCCTGCTGAATCATTACGTTTATTTTAAGAGTTGTCCAAAATAGTAGAATGCTGCTAGGTTTAAGAATACATGACGTGCTGTTATCCAGACCTGCTCACAACTGCTCAGTTGTGGCCTCTGTGCAATTCAGTAGGTCTTAATTTATACACGGATAGTACATTTCTGCTGCTCCTTAAGTATCATTGTTAAAACATAAGAGCGAAATAAAGAAAAGGTGCATTTTGTTTAAAGTGGGCTGATGTGATCCAGTCGGTGTGACATCTCTGCCACGTCTTTGACCAGTTGAGCCATTCCCAGAAATGCAATCTGTCAGCAAATGGAAAGAGCAGTGTTCTCAATAGAATTTATGTTTTATAGAAACCTGATGTCATTGATAAAAAAATAAAAAAAAAGATCAGTTCCTGATTTAGTCTGGAGTGAGATGGGGAGAGGGTTAGTGTGGATTGAGCTCTGCTTGAGGTGATTGCCGCTGCGATCATAGGAAAGATGAGCTGAGAACTGTGACCCTCCTGCTGTGGCTGATATTTATACAGTTCATTTTCCAGAGCTCCTATTTAAAATATGCAGCTGGACAAATGAGTGTAAGAAAGACGACTAGGCTGTTTTCCATTCCTGTATGTTGAACAGCTTTACATAAACAGAACATTTATTTTAGGCTTGCTCCTGATGCAGTTTCCAAGTTGGGATTTGGGACAGTGCTATTGAAGTTGATTTATATGTCAGATAAAATCAGCAAAATAGCTAAAGAAATTTCCATGCTTTCATAAATCTGGGCAGTGTCTGCTTTGGGCTTTTGAGAATTATCAAGTTAGGGGTGCTAGATTCCATTTTAATTTATTAATTTAGAAGTTTAAAATTTTAAAAATATATAGTTTTTAAACATTAAAATAAAAAAAATAAAAAATAAACACTTTGACATAGTGCTGTAATTTTAATTAAATTGCTTTCTATAAATTACTGCTTACATCTCTGTTCTGATTTTCTGCGTTTTACCTCTGCTTTTCTACTCTCCTTCAAAAATGCAGTTGATACCTGTTAAGCCATTTGTGTATCTCAATCACAACTGAGAAATGCATTACTATTAAAATTTATTTTAAAATGGGCTTTTAAAAAAAGTATTTTTCATTTAAATGCAGAAGTGACTAGTCTGTATTAATATAAATATGGTTACTCATAACAATTGTAATAGTGTGTCCAGCAAAATACTTCATTTTTCATTAGATCTTCAATAAAGATTAGTCGCTTATTAACATGTTGCGATCTGGTTTATACGTTCTGTTTGTAAATGAAAAGGCTTGACCTATTTAGAAGCCCATTAAGTTGTTTGACAGAAAAAAAACAACAAAATTAAGCCCTATATTTAAATACATATATTTATATAACACTGAAGCAATATGAAAATAAAATAGCATTGGGGGTACGATAATGGTCTGTTTTGATAGAGGGTGAGTATTAATTGCATTATTACAGAAATGTTATGCAGTCTAATAATTAGTCAAATAATTTGCTAATAGCAATAGTTTGTACTTGTCTGACTGGCAGCAGTAGGATAAAAAGAAGACCAAAAAATAAACATAAAATGTAAGCAATCTTCTTCGCTCTTTTAAAAAAAAAAAAACATCGCTTGAGTCCCAAAATAGCAGTTGCAAACTAAACCGACATCTCCCTCCGTATAGGTGCAAACAAAAAAAAATTAAAATAATAATTTAAAAGATCAACAAGTCATTCTGTAATCTGACTCAACAAAATACATGAACTTGCTGAGTCCAGTATCCTCCACAATTGAAATTGGTTGATATTCTTATCTCCTGGTAGCTGTAAAGCAAAGTTTCCAAAGCTGTGGTCTCAGTTATTCCCAATTTTGTTTTCCATTTCTACACACTGAAACCGTGAATCTGCTTCACCTCATGTCTCTAACGACTTACTAGTGCGTATGTTTATCTGTCTGCTCCAAGCACTGACGCGTTTTTTAAATCTAAGGTTCTGCGTTGCTAAAATATAATCACAAGCTGCTGTTTTCCAATTACAGTTCAGTTCACACTGCATGAAAAGCTGCAGTTTAAGTTTCTTTGGAATGACCTTTTTCCTCTCTGTTGCTAGCCTTGGTACTAAGTAGCCTGTCTCAGACTGTCTCCCCAATGCTTAGCTAATGAATGGATTGCTTATCTTGTGATCTAAGATCATATAGTCTCTTCATTTTACTTACTGGCACATTTATAAGAAGCACAGGAGGGCTGCTGTATTAGTGGCTCCATGTATCAAAAAAGAATGTTTGACCCTTATTGTGAAAGGTTACCATGCTGTTTGATATCTGGCGAGGCTGCAAATGAATTAAACAGAGTTTCTGCTGGTGCTGAAGATAAGTACTGCAGCACTCTAACATAGTAACCCTGAGCGTAAGATGGTCAGCAAGTTAGAGGACCGTCAGGCATGCTGCTTCAGTCTGAATCATTTTAGATGCATATCATAACATATTGCTAACTTCTTATACTTACATTTTTGAGGTTGGATTCAACATTCCTATAGAAAGTCACTACCTTAAAATTATCATTGCAGATCTACAGTAGAAAACAAATGAAAGTCCACAACAGAAAACATTTATGGAATTATTTTGTTAGCAACAGTCACTTTAAATTAATCACATTTAAATAATATCTTTTGGATTTCTAGTTTTACAACATTTGTTTCTATAGAGGGTGTATGTATATCTTTACCTGAACTACAGTTATTAAAATCTGGCTTGTTCTTTGAAGTGGGACATAGGCAACATGAAAGGTTGTATTCCGTGAGTAACACACACACACCCTTTATGTATTCAAATGTACAGGGTGTAACCAGACAGATCCAGTTACTACTGTGAATATACACCAAAGATACAGCCATAGCATAGCAATGACTGTTATACAGAAGGCCCAAGCACAGACCATGAGATTATAGTGTCTGAATGTTTTTGTTATGGTGTGTTAAAACAAGCTGTTTGGAAATAGCCAAACGGTGTCCTAGCGTAAAGAGGGTGCAATTAGAGATGGGCTGCTTATAATGAGGATAGACTGTGCATTACATTAACAATGATTACTCATGAAAACTCTGCCATTTGGAAAAATAATTTAGATTATTTTAATTAAAACTAATCTACAGATTAATGGAGAATAACCACAGTAAATTGCCCTATTGATTCCATTTAATGTCACCCTGTTGCATGGTAGTGTTTGTATTTCAGATATGTTCTTACTCATTGCAAGGTATCCTGTTGCGTTTTTTACCTTCACAGCAGTTCAGTGAAATGTCACTCATGTGCCAGCAGCAGCTACTTCCTTTTTTCTTTATAGAAACTGCTACAGGCACAACTTTTAAAGCCTCCTGTATTAATCTACCAGCTTGTCAAAAAATGTAAGGTTAGTTTAGGTGCATGAGAAACAAATACACATGTGCTTCCAGATAAGATTGCTCTTATCAGTCATGTATCTACAAATATATATATATATATAAAAAAGGGCTTTATCCCTTTTATCAGCTGTTCATTAATCAACGTTTGATAGTTAATGTTTATTGGATTATGATAGTGGGGAGAAGATCATGCATGTTTTTTATCTAGCCTAATAGTTTGGAAAGGATAGTCAAAAAATGAGGGAAGTTCTCACAACAAATTTAAGCTACTATATAGATATGATGCATTATATGTGACTGTGTTTCTGATCCATTAACGTGACATTGCAGTGAAAGTTCCTTTACAGGCACAGGGAAAATAACTTGTAGGTCTCGTCTGATTTAGATTGAAACATATCAGCTTTTGCATCTTCGTGTGTGCTGAATGGAAATGCACAAGTGGAACCTGGCCTGCTAATTCAAGATGTTACACTGCTCCCTAGCTGGGCTATACTGGGATGAATACATACAGCGCATGGAACCATATGTAATTACATTAACACATGATATTGAATTGCTTGGCTGTTCATGTTCATTGGCATTCCAAAACCTGTACACTTTAGCATTTGTTTACAGGGACAGTAACATTCGTTTGCATAGTGGGAACTGCCCGATATACAAGACTAGTTGTTGCTTGGTGGTTGTCTCAACATAGACCTTAACTACTGTGACTTCCTGTTTGAATGTTATCACTTGGAATTATTTTATATTAAGGTTTCTATTTAGATAGTATCCTTCAGGCAGTCAAGAACAGTGCTCACTATTGTGTCACATCTTGTTATAGTAAATTGGGAATTTCAGCAATAAATTACAGTGCGCATCAAACAAGAAAAACATGGTTTTCATTTTACTTTCAGGTTAATATGTTGTGTTTGTTAATGCGTTTTTTAGTTAAGTTTATTCGTTACTTTCTAATTTGTGTCCAGTACAGTAACTTTATATTTAAAAATTAATTGGTATAATTCATATACATAGACTGCACTGGATATAGACTTGTATATTAATTGATCTTCTATAAAATGTGTGAGCTTCCCCAGTTTTGTTAATTAGTTTATGTATTTCAAGCAATGTTGCCCAGGCACTGAAATTCGATGTTTACATGCTTTTTTTTAATTTTGATGATGGATTTCAATGCATTCAGCAGGTGAAACACGGCACAGGAGAATAAGCTGTCCATCTGTTCAGACCAGTGCAGCCATGTGGGTACTGATCTGAGGTTGTGTACCAGAGCTACTTACTCCTGTCCTGAATTACCCACACCAGAAAGGACCATTAAACCCGGGGTTTCAGTAACCCTAAAATACATGCATCTGTGGGTTGCATCCCATGAGTGAGAAATAAAAGCAATTGCCCCTTTCTGGAGATCCATGTGGGAACTTATCAGGAAGACTCTTGAGTAGCTCACTGTGAAATGCTGCTTTAAGAAGTATTTTGAAAGACTGAAAGTTTGGTCCTTGTGGTTTTGTGACTATCCTTGCAAATTCATGTTACATATTTTAGGACATTAACTGTGCATGCAAACATAGCGCTTTCTTGTTTAATATATCAAATGTAGTTATTCACATTCTAATGGAAGATATTTGAATGTGTTTTGCATGCATTGCAGTTACTGTAATTCTTCTAGAGGTGAACATGTGTTTGGTTCAACATTACATTATCGTCAATAAACTAGTCATTGGTTATTTCCAATTGTAGTATTTTACATTTAAGTTGAATTAAAACACCCTATTTAAAATGATTGCTGGTGATTGATGTTTATTATTTGTTGCTTCAGGGATATGATTGATTATAATTGCTCAAGTTTAAATGCATGCTTAAGGAAACTGAAATAAAAAGTATTGAAGTATTGAATCTGTAACATTCACATTGAAGAACTGCTACAGTATATATGTATATGTATATAGAATAGACTGAATAAGTACAGCATATTAAATACATGAAGTATACTATGTGTGCACTGTACTGTTCATGTCTTTTGGCTTCAGGAAATTCTGCTCTACTGTGCATCAGTATTTGTGCTTTCAGTGCTAGTTGTTTTAAGTAAGCATAATTGTGTAAAAAATCAAACACATTACTGGTAGGTACTTTACAAACATCTGGAGTTTTCCAGCATGCTGCGAAGAAAATGGGGTTCCCTTTAACCACTTCAACTCCAGGTTTAAAAATGAAACCCCTTCCCAGGTACCAGATTTTGAAAATAATAATGTTTTCAAACCTGTAATTGCTGTAAAATGTTAACATATGATGAATAAGACACAAATAAATGACCTAAACTGTGTTTTTCATTAGTCCTTTATGCTTTTGTGTACTACATACCCATGTTCAGTATAGTGATAAACAAGCTTTTTTTTATTTTATTTAATTTTTAGTTTGAACAATGAAAACAGAAATGCTGCTAATAACAATAATAATCAGTAAACAGTAATTATCAAATAAAAATCAAACATCAAAAAGTGTGCCATTTTTTGAAATGTTCAGTACAACAGAACCTGGGATTGCCTTTGCAACCACTGCACATTTTTCTTGTGTCCTTTTCTTTTGTTTTTCATTTTTGTAACAGACCCTGCACCTTTTTTGCAGTCTCTGCTTCTCTTGTGTTGGAGGGATAGTCACAGATGCGTGTTCAGGGCTACTTTGCGCAGGCATTGTGATGGATCTGGCTGTTGCAGACGCCAGCGTCATTGCCTAGTAACCAGTACTGTGTTCTGATAGAATTTCGTTACAGCACTGTAAAAGGTAATCCAGGACCGGAATCTTACCCTCCACCACTGCTGTTACAGCACTCTACTGCACAGTATCATCTGGGACATGAAGTGGATGCCTAGTTTGAACCAGGCAAGACTTTTTCTGCTAGGATCATATGGCTCAAAGTCCTGATCGCAGGCATCCACAGCTCCCTTCAGTTCGCTGTACTTTTCAATGTGGAGTGGCTTTTTGAAAAATACTGTTGCTCCTCCAGTGACAGCACAGGTCTTTTCTACAAAGCCAGCAGTGTACTTTGTAGTCGGTACATTCATGTCCCTTTTGTTGTGCCACCTCGCCAACAATAAAAGCGTTTCTCCATACGTTGCCATGTTTAGCTTTCACTAAAAACTATATAAACTAAAACTAAACAAGTAAAATGAATAATAAAACAAAAAATAATGTAAAACACTAATATGTGTATATATATATATATATATATATATATATATATATATATATATATATATATATATATATATATATATATATATACATATATATATATACATAAACATATATAACTATTTGAATGGCTTCCCACAATATATCTGTCTTCTAAACGTCCACAGGTAGATTGGAATGTCTACATGACACGCAATTGGATACAAATGTCACCTGACCTTCCCCCGACTTTCATTGCACATTCCACAGTACTAGCACTGCTTTAGAGAATGAAACCTGAAAGGCTAGACTGAGAAACCACTCATAGAATAGAATGGGAAACTTGACGTACGGGGGTTTTCATTTGATATACTTGCGTACGGCATGGTGTTGAAGTGGTTAAGGGCAGTGCGTTTGTTTTTGATAAGGAAGGTATTATTAATGTCTTACATTCTGAGTCTCTTTCGGAATACACAACATGTAGCACAGTCTGTATAAGATGCAGGGGTCTTTATAAAACATATTGTTGTTATGCACATTGGGGATTTCTGTAATTGTATAAAAGTGTCCTTCAATTCGGTTGTTTTATTGAAAAATGGTAAAATAAGATTCACTTCACTCTGTTGGATTCCTAAATTAAATTGTTTGTTTCCCTTATTGCATTTCAAATCAGCTTTTTCTCTTTCAGCATATTCATGTCATAACTGCAACAGTCTATTGATAATCTTGAATGCCATTCGCATTTTTTTTTCAAATGCTTGCCAAGTGTAAAAAAACAAAACAAAATGCTGTTTAAAATTAAGAGCTCTTACTTTCTTTGTGCTCTATAGACGTCGTTACACAGGATTTCTGCCAGCACTTGTTTAAATTAGTTCAGTTGAAATGTCTCTACTAGTGTCATGCTGTAATATGGGCTATTAGATCCAGTGTATTGGATGAGTAACTCGGAGTATTGCTTGGGTGCACCTTTGCACAGTTGCCTCCTTTCATCTTTCAAACTGTGCTCAGCCTGGGGTAATAATCCAGTTTACCGAAATTGATTTCTTCCAGCAAATTATATATGAAAACCTTGCAGCTAATTAAATTATTCTATACATATTCCTGCTTCCTGCTGCACTTCCATTCACTATGTAGATCTGATGTATGCAGTTTGAAAAGAAGCCAACATGTATTTATATTAAAATGAAATATACAGTACGTACAAGGTTATGTACAGCCTTATGTGTTTTAGTTATACAATCTGAATACAGAAATGGGGTTATTAAAACAAGCAAACTAAGAATACCTTGGGTAAATAAGTTGATTTTTGGTTGGCATTGCTAACTTGTTCAAAGGACTGGTAATGTGAAGTAAGGAGTTCAGTTGAGAGAGCAGATTTCTCCAGGGATCACTGCTTTCTGTTCAGCCTTTAACGGTGTGACAGTTTCTAAGATGTTTGCCTCAGATTTTACTGGAATATTGTGGATCCTCCTGTATTAATTGCTTTGAGTCATGAGCAGTGGTTGTGTATGTGCTGTAGCTATTGTCTGTGCTTTAAGTATTTCATTGTTTTTCCTTTTTGTCCTTCAGGTGTGATACAGGAAGCCTCTTGCCAAGACTCCTTTGCTATTTTGATACCCGAGTTGTCTAGGGATTTCGGAGGAGCTTATGAGGAAAACAGTGCCTTGTGAAGACGACTGAGCAAGACCCATAAAGGAGGAGAAGGGGAAGCTGAAATAGCCAGCAGCAACCATGGTACACTCCCTGCTCTGCCTTTGTGCATGACCTTGTCAAATGACCTTGTGCAGTGCAGAAATTGAAATGACGAGCAAGAAAGAAGGAATAGTAAGAATTAAAAGAAAAACAATTTATTGTACAGTGTAGGTTGATTAACTGTGGTGGGCATCACAGCAGTAATAAAGAGAAAGCTGATTTTGATTTATTGCCTTCACCTTAAAACCACAGAATGGAGCCTCCCGAGTCTGCAGCACATGAATTATTAAAGGCAAAGAAGAGGATGTTCATAAATAACATTCTCTAATGAAAGCAGTGCTAACGTGCTGTCATAAACTGCTGGGTGACCTTGGGCTTAGATCACATTTTTAACTGTGCCGTGATGTCGCTGCCACTGCCAGCTTCTTTTTAAAGGTACAATCATTAGCGTTTCTGAGAGAGAATAAGGACAGTCTGATGGATGTCTTCTAGCTGCACATGGAAGTTTAAAGGGATGCATAGATGTTACTGAATTCTGAACCAGGGTTCATTATACTGTAACACTTGCTTATTTGCTGTTATAAAGGCATTTTTGTCTGCTTTGCTGCACATTACCAAACTAAAACAATAAGAACATAAAAGGTATTTTGTAAGAAAAACAGCAAAGTGTATTTTATTGTTTTTTTTTTTTTTTTTTTTTTTATATGTGATGTTGTACTACTACTATATATTTAAATCAGAAAATGAATACCGCAATATTATTAAACATTGCCAGTGGATAGTAATGATTTGAATGCAGTCCCAGTAAGGTAAATGGTGTACTTGCATCAACTGTCTCGCTGAATATCCAATGACTGTTGTTAAAGTAGAAGCCATTTAGGAAATTCACAGATAAACCCATGTGTAGAATTAAAACAGTAACAACAATGATGGAAGTGTGGGTCAGAGGTTCATTATTTTGCAGGATTTTATGCAAGTCACCCTCCTGAGAAACAAATAGAAAGCACAGTATACCTGAGGGGAAGACATTCACTTAAATAAAAAAGAGGTAACACTAAGCACACTTGGTTCAATTCTAAAACTGTCTTCTGTGTACAACACCTTTTAATGCTTGCATAAATTAAAATGTACCAGGGATACTTTGAGAAGTAATGTGGCATTGCAACGTCAAAAGCATCTGAAAATCTTTTAAAGAGTATTTTAATGCATGAAGAACATTGCTTAATTTGATATATAAATGAAGGCTGAAATAAAAATACAAAAACATGTAGCACATTCTATATAAAATGCAGAGGTCTTTATAAAACGTATTGTTGTAGTGCACATTGAGGATTTCAGTAGTTATATGAAAGTGCCCTTCATTTTGGTTGTTTTAATGTAAAATGATAAAATAAGATTCACTTCACATTGTTGGATTCCTGAATGAAATTGTTTTGTTTTTTCTTATTGCATTTCAAATCAGATTTTTCCGTAAACATGTTAATCTTCACTGTCTTTGAATGTGGTTTATAACCTCCGCATAGCTGCATTCCTTTTTTTTTTTTTTTATGGAGTCAGTCAGACACAAATGGACACAAGTCTGTATTAGCCATTAATAAAGTCGACAGCCACGTGAACTTAGTTCTGTACTGTATGTCTGGAGTCTTAAGCATCTGCTGATCTTCAGGAACTGAGCTTTTGACATCAAATTAAAAGTGACAGGAGCACTTTAAACAAACTGCTTTTGAATTGCAGGAGTACTGACTTTCAGCAGTCAGGTGGAGGCTTGAAACAATTGGTCTGGGCATCATTGCAGTTTCTAGATTACAGAGCAGATGAGAGAATTCACTATGGAAGCTTGTCTTCCTTTGTACCTCTGGAGGCCTGGGCTCTAACCCAGCTCGGGTCACAGGTTAAACGAGTTTGGTGGTCTCAACCTACATGTTGCTGACATTAGTCCACATAATCTAGCTCGATTGGCAGAGGCCCAGGACTGAATGGGTAGGGGGTGTTCGGATCGGGATTGTGGTACTAGTCAATAAAAAAGCAGATGATGGTCAGTAACTAAAAAGGTGACAGCTAGGGGTGTTGATTGTTTTTAATATTTTTTTTTTTACATGCACTGCAATTTTATTTTGCTAGCAATACTATTATTGACGGCGTGACCCCTGTATTGGTGCACAACGACACACTGGCACAGTTCAGTTATCTGCAGTGATACAGTAATGTGACCTTGTCTTATTTTTAATTAAACGTGAGACTACATTCAGAGCTTCAAACAGGGCTTTCAGTTATTAATGTAACATTTCAGTGCACTGTCCCATAGATGTAATAAGTACTGCACACACACAAGGGCTATATTGAATACAACTTTTTTTTAATTAAAATAATACTGAATATTCTGACATTGCTCCAATCAAACAAGCGACTGGAATTGTGTTAACCTATTTGATTGTGCGACCATTTGAAGCACATTTGTTTCACAGTAACCTTGCTTTGGGGGAGATGGTAAGATTTAAAAGCATATGCTGCAAAGCATGTCTCTCCTGGCTGAGTTCTAGCCTCCTTTGCATTCAAGTGTAAAGTGTATCTTTGGTCAGTGAAGTAACTTACAAAAAATAGATGGTGAGTAAGTAGATTCAAGAAAATGCACAGAGTCCTTTTCTTCAATCAGTTGCCAGGTTTATTGAAATATGCAGGGAGTCTGGTCCCAGGTACAGGATATACAGAATACTCAACATTACAATGTTTGCATGACATTAAATACCCTTCTGTATATATGGTCCACCTCCCCTTTCTCTGACACTTAACCAATTGCAAAGGTAATTTAATTTATTGTGTGAGTGTTAATGTGTGTGTGTAGTCTAGTGTGACAACCTCTGAACTCAGTGCATTCTTCACACTCCTGGAGACAAAAGGTCCATACATCTGCCTTTTGTTATCTCCTTGCGACCCCCGTTGATGCCAGTGGGATTATCTCTTTTGATCTCTCTGAAGTCTGTAGAGCCTGTTCCCTTCTAGTCCACAGCATTGTTATCTCGTAAGCTTGCAGTCATTGTTGGGCAAGAGTTTGTAGATGCATCGTCTCTATCAATGGTTAGCAGTACATGCAATTTGAACCAAACAGTCTGCTATCTGCAATATTAGTCTCCTTTCAGAAAAGAACACCAGTATAGCTCTGCTAGTCCACATGCGTAGCAAACCCGTAATCAATTCTCAATCCATGTTTTCCAACAGTCAGTGGTCTTCAATTACTGTACCACTGTGATCATTATGACACAGACAAAAAGGTGCACTGGAGTCTCTGGGTTGGTTTGACTTTGCTTTGTTCGAATGACACTGAGGAGGTAAAAACCAATACATTGCCATTTACCTGGTAGCTCCCCATGTATTCTGACAATTGAGAAAGTAGCTTTAATAATAAACAGATATATAATGTATGTAAGAGGTCAAACAGCGTTATTGTCCTATTGAATTTAAACTTCAGCTGAGATAGGCTTTTTTATTTGTGCTTCCTGTGAGCAGATGGTATAACTGCATTTGTATGATTTGAGTCAGGGTACAAGGACACTGCAGAAAAAGGACAGCTTGTCATTGGGTTTAGAGATTGGTTGCCTCTACAAGCATGTTCCCTGCATACTGAGAGTGCCAGGAACAAGGCGACCAGCACACACTAGTTATAGATTTTTGCAGGTTGCATCTATAAAGGCATCCAGGACTTCAAGCTGCACAAATTGATAGATGACCTGAAACAGAAATAGGCTGACATCTAGTAAGTTTTCAATATTGTCTTAATCCTATCTACATGTCCCCTTGCTGTCTTTTTTTTTTTATTTATTTTTTAAAGCAAACATTTTTCTCTGTATACTTTTTAGCCTTATTAGTTTATATAGGGCAACTAGTAGCAACTAGTTTTTTAAGGGGGTCAGATTTAAAAAAAGTTAGGAGTAGGCAGGTCAGAAGTATTTTACTCTGCACATTTTTAAGCAGTATAATAAATATAATGTAAAGTAATGTTAGTATACTGAATTACTTACTGAGACTTACACATTTTACCATATGAGTAGTACTTTAATAATAGAGCAGTGTGTACATTTTAACAGAGTATCCTTACAAACATTTTAAAATGTATGTCACATAGTGAAAGTATATCTGTTATACTATAATATATGCTATTATATACTAGTGCTGGGACAAATATCCAAATATTCCAATAAATATTTTTTGACATGTATTTGGAAACAAAAATCAGATGTTCATATTTGCTACACGACAAAAATACCTTGCACTTATTTACCGTCTCGCCAGAATTTGCACGACAGTTTCAAGAAATTGCAAATGAAAAATAGCTGTGTGATATGAGATGAATGAATGAAAAAAAAACACACACACACACACACACACACACACACATATATATATATATATATATATATATATATATATATATATATATATATATATATATATTATTACACACACACACACACACATTAAACTGAACAATTGTACAGTGTGTATAGGTAAAGAATGCAGAATAAAGTCTATAGGACAGCTCACACATACAGTATTTTTCAAAATAAAATTACTTTACATTTTAGTACTAAACCCTTGAAGGACCGGGACCGTGTTAACACGATCGTACGGAAGTGGGCTTCTAGGACCACAACTGTGTAAACATGATGAAAAAAGCACTTTATTTTGATGACTTACAGGGCCACTGTACTTTGCAGTACAGGCTTGAAACGCATATCAATGGATAGGAGAGGGACAGACGTTCACTTCCTTATTTAGTGTTTTTTTTTTTTTTTTCGTGTGACGTCACTTAGAGGGGCATTTAGTGTCTAAAGGGCGGAGACAGTTTACAGCAGAGACAAAAGCAGAAACAAAACATCTCAGGAACTTGTTTAGTGCTAATAAAAAAAAGGGGAAACTCTGTAAATCTGTATTTGACATTTATTCTGTCTCATGTTTTTAATATATATGTTTTTATAACATTTGTAAACATAAAGAAATGAGTGGATATAAGCATATATTATTTCATGAACTAAATGTATTGGGTGCATTTTTTTCCTTGTTACTGATAATGGAATGAATAACTTTATTTATAAATATTTATTTAGAGAAAATAAATCGAGAGTAGTGACCATTATTGCTTATAAAGACCCTGAGAATAAATGCGTATTATTACATTGCAATATCTCAGGTGAATCAATGTCTTGTAATTTGGCCAAACAATATTTTTCAACAGATCTTTCAGGAAGTATTGTAAGCGCCCTCTGGTCATAGAATAACACGCTTTTATACATGTATCTCTAAGCAGAATACATAATAAAAAAAAAAAAAAAAAAAAAAAAAAAATATTGTTGAAAAAAGAAGAAAAAGTTTGTATGGTTTCTGAAGTACTTTATAATGTTCCCCGAGTGTTCTGAAAAAAAAGGACACAATTTCCAAGATGTAAAATAGATTTTTAGTGAATTTTTATAGGAAGACTAGCCAAAAATAATTGTTGTCACTTGTTCATGCTTCAGGTACACAATCACGGAATGTATCCTTCAGCTTGAACATACCATTCAAGTAGGTCATACCACAGCAGTTCTGGGTACTCATTTATATCCTTTGTTTGGTGATATTCTTAATCTTTCTTCTAACAGAGATCAATCCGATCATTTGGGAATGATGACCGCCATGTTATGGCTAAGCACTCCACAATTTACCCCTCATCAGAAGAGCTTGAAGCAGTCCAGAACCTGGTTTCCACTGTCGAATGTGCATTGAAAAATGTTTCAGACTGGCTGGACGAGATCAACAAGATACCACTTAAACGAGAAGGTGCTGATGAG
Organism: Polyodon spathula; assembly: GCF_017654505.1. Lineage (NCBI taxonomy): Eukaryota > Metazoa > Chordata > Actinopteri > Acipenseriformes > Polyodontidae > Polyodon > Polyodon spathula. The sequence goes on from NC_054585.1 coordinate 1,801,456, forward strand.
GAGAAGGAGATTAAGAACGAGGACTCTGCTGAGAGCAACGCAAAGTAAGTTGTCTGCTGCTTTTCTTGAAGTATGATAAATTGATTTCTTCCTCTCCTTAATAAAGGACATGCTGTTCTATGCGTGTCCTAATATTGATGTCTCTTGACCAACATTTGCTGAAGAGATTTATCACAGTCAGCAGTATGCGCAGTGGCAGTTGCTTCTTGATTAAAAGGAATGGAAAGTGCACTTCCTTTAGTTATCCATGTACACACTGAATTTATAGTATTTAAAGCCAATGCTATGTTCAGTCTTTGCTTCCTCGTGTTTGCCTCTCGCAGTGATCAGAGCTGTGGAACGTTGTGTGGTGTGCTGAGAATTGGCCTGGTTGCTAAGGGTTTGCTGATAAAGGCTGATATGGACCTGGAGCTGGTTCTCATGTGCAGGGAGAAACCCACAGAGACCTTGTTATGCACGGTCTGCGATAATCTTCCTGTACAAATCCAGGTGAGTTCATTTACAAACGCTGTTGTCAGAGTGATTCATTCTCTCTCGCTCTCTCTCTCGCTCGCTCTCTCTCTCTCTCATTTTTTGACATAATCAAGTGTAAACCACAATAACATAACATACAGTAAATTCACACAACCTCTAATGTTAATGTTGGAAAATTGCTGCAAGAAGTAGTTTCTAAAAATATAGGGTGATCAATCTAAAATGTTCTTGAGATTCTCTAATTAGAGACAGCAGTGTGTGTTGCCGGGGGGTTCTGATTTTTGCATATAGCATCTTTATCACGGTTTGTGTGATCTATGCATTTAAAGTAAATGGAGTAGTGTTTGGCGAAGTGTCTAATCTCATATGATATTGGTTAATTGCTTTCTATAACGCAGAAGCGTTTTGCTACAACATTTATAATTATAAATGTATCCTAATAGTATTTGAGTTTCAACCTCATTCTCATGTCTGCTGTTTCTATGGGACTAGTGACATTGCCACACATTCTGTTCACTTATCTAGTTTCCATACTGCATTTACAAAATGTATTTGTTTTCCATAACTAACCTAATGTACTTGTTTATAGAAACTTACAGAAGATAAATACGAAGTGGAAAAATGTTTAAACGAGGCTGCTATCATGGTCTGCAATACAAAAGATCCTAAATTAACACTGAAAGTGATTCTAACGTCACCGTGCTTGAGAGAAGACCTGGACAAGAAAGAAGGAGGTATAAAATCTGATTTAAAACAATTGCTTTTGTCTGTGTGAGGCTCTGCTGTGTGGGACTGGTGGCGCACAGCCCATGGATGTTGAAAACAAACTTCAGTCTCCTTGTTGGGTGTTAATGAAATGATGGGGATTTATTGAAGAAAGTAAAAGGACAATTTATTTATTTGGACTTTGTTGGCTGCTCCAATGGGGAATGAAATGCTTTGGTTTTAAATATATGGAAGGGTTGGATTTGACTCCTTCCAATTTCAGTGCAAATTTTTCTGGATGTAATTTGATGAGCTGACCACAGGTTATAGTGCAGGTGCCTTTGACAGATATACATACATAATGCCACCTTTCCCATGCTTCATGGAACTTGCAATGGGATAAAGTGGATTCAGTTTTTTCCCTAAAAATGTGCCTCAACATTTAAGTGTGATAGCACAGTCAAATGTTTTTTTCATTATAAAACTGTTTCATTATCGTACTCCAATTATAGACTGATTTGCTTGCACTGAAGGTTTATGTTTTTCAAAAATCAGGTAAGTTAAAATTACATAAATAAAAAGTCACATGAATATGGACACAGACATTCCGTGTTTTACTGTAAGCTTAACTAGACCCATATAGGAATCTATTTTAACGATCTAAACAGTGCAGATCTTAATACTGCCATAAAACTCATTGTTTTGTGTAGTTAATATGGACAGTAGTATCCTTGTTCAGTTCAGATCATAAAATAGATCCCCTAATCGAGTGACCTCTGCGGTGCACCATATTAGGCTCACGGTAATACCTGTAATGGCTCAAGCATCTGTGCAACTGGATTCTTAGTTATTTCCCTCAACCCTACTGAAGCACCGTGTTGATAGAGTAATCCCATTTTCATAAAAAAATATCACGGCACCAATGTTGAATAAAACCAAACGGAACAAACCACACGTCAACAAAAAAGCCGTTCAGAAAAAAAGCAAGCAAAAAAAACCTAATATTTCTTTCTTAATTTTGTTTACTTACCAGTCATTTTGTTGCTTCAGCCTCCAAAGCCAGTCTCTGGTAGCTTGCCAAGCATTACTGGACTATGTCAGACCTTTGACCAACTGGCCCCTCTCTGTCATGGGATCTGAGGCAGCTGGGCCCACCTGGGCTGGACGGGACTCCCTGTTGCTGTTCTCCCATTCTTAGATATGCTACAAGTCCCTTGGCTATTTTTTTTTTCTCTTTCTACTGTACTCCTTGAAATTTTGGTCAATGCCGTATTCGAGCAATAGCCCCAATCCGGTTGCCGGGAATGTAAAAAAAAAAATATATATATATATGAATACGGATGAATACTTTCGTATTTTGTCGTCTTTTTTTTATTGTTGCCATTTGGTACTTTTTTTAAACACAGTTATTACATGGCTGCTCAAAAGTGACATGCCATAATTTCATGAAGTACACTTGGTGTTTTTTGGTCACTAATCAAGCCTAAAACCAATTATATAAAGTAGCTTTCAGTGGTGTTATTTATCATTGTACATTTCTCAGATATGAGTGGTGTTTGTACCTTCATGCCCTGCTTTCAGCTGAACGACTGACTACCTACACGAAAATCTGAGAGAAAGAAACACATTGGTTAAACAGTCCGGTAGGCCACGCATTGATTTAATTCTTAATATTTTTCGCTTTCTAGTAATTCTGTCAGCATGTCTGTAGGCAAAAGCCTTTGTGTGTTTGGCCACACACTCATAGTTCTAGTGGGCAATGGATTATTGGATGTAGTCAGAAGTAATCATAAAGATTATGTAGAAAAAACAACTTTAGAAACAAAAAATAGGTTTCCTTTAATAAATGTTGACTCAAGTACACTGCAAATATAAAAGTGACAACATGCTTGTACAACAGTTTAGCCTGACCGTATGTTCAAATGCACAGTGAATAGTCATTTCGTCACAAGTACGGGTAAATGAAGTAAAATGACAGTAAATGGAGTCCACACACAACCCGGGGTAAATCATTTGATGTCTCTTTCTATTGCTGATAAAGGCTGTGAAGCCTCTTAAAATTAATAAAGCTTGGTGGGCCTGTTGAAATGCAGTATGTGATCCGCTGGAAATCAGTGTGGTAAAATCAGTTTTCGAACCCTTAAACTGGTGCAGAGCATGAAGGCCATCCTATTGTCTGATGCAATTATGAGGGAATCTGGTGGTAGTCTACCCTATTCACTGCCTGATCCTTTTGTCTCCTCATTTTTTTTTTTTTTTTTTTTTTTTTTTGCATAAATTGATGACTGACTGCTTGCATAAATTGATGACTGACTGCAAAACAGTTAAAATTCGATATTTAGTGATCATTGTTAAGAAACACACTTTAAAACCTGAGCAATGAAACTTCAATACAAAACTAAAATGCAAAACCGTACCATAAAATACCTCCTACAGATTATCATGCTTATTTGAGTCACGGTACATGCTAATTCCACTTTCAGAAAGATCTTTTAAAAGTTGCACAGGTTTTTTGTACCCAGTAAGGTTGAAGTTTTGCAGTCTGTCACCTTGTCCATTGTCTAACCTAGAGTTTTTTAAAAGCTCTTAACCACTCATTTGCAACAGTATATCTATTTCCCTTGTATACAATATGGTGCACTCTATAGCAGATCTTTATGTTGGGTTGATTCTGATTATCACTGATTTTAAGTCCATGTTTGAAAGCTGGTATTTAATCTCTTCCTTGCAGGGCCATTTATCTGAATAGTACTGCAATAGATTATGTATGATGATGACTTTTTTGAATTCCTGTTTAAAAGGTTAATGAACAACATTAAATATCTGCTATAAAATCAGACCACAAAATAAGAGCATAACACTTTAAAGATCTGTTAAGACCTTCGGGTAAAAAACAATGGCAAAACCGTCTTAATACTTACCTGCAATGGTCTAAAAACTGCTTTGCTTTGTCAATGGATTGACATACCAAAAAATATAGCTTGAACGCCACCCCCGCCCAGCTGGAGTACAATCTCATATATTATAATGGAAAGAGTATTCTAAAGAGCCAGTCGTGGTTTAAATGAATGCAGATGCTTACAATACAGAAAAGATTAAATAGACTTGTATCCAGACTGTTTAACTAAAGATCAAACAACCATGTTTCCTTCTAGAAGGACAAAAAGACTGCAGTTTTAGTACAATAAATAAAATGTCAGTATTTCCATTCTCTTGCATATTGCCCTAAAAACATTTAAAAGGAAACGCACACATTTGTTACAGTTTCTTGCTGACATAGTTTCCAATCAGTTGTAATTATGTTTTGGCTAACTCATTGGGCAAGGTAAATTTAGCTTCGAGTTGCATCAGCTTTTAAAGGGTTTACAAAATACATATTTTTAAAAAAGGAAACCCAGCTTTTATTTCTGAACTGATCCGTTTGTCAGCCGGTTTAAAGATTGTTGCAGGTTCGAGTGTTAAAGCGCTGCAGTTCAATTGCTCAGCGTGCCTTTGGCTAGCCCTACAGTGCTCTATCCCATCACATGCAGATGATGAAGTGCTATGCATCTATTTTACATCCTGTGAACTGTAAAACATATTTAACAATCCAGATCAGACTTAGCTGTGATCATTGATTTGCACATCGAATGGATGCTTTTTGCTTTAGTTGCACATGTTCACATTACTTTTTTAATGGCTGTTAAAATGGTAACCACTGTGCACATGATAAATCATTGCTAAAAAAACAAACACAAAAACAAACATCCTGGAAGCCTTATCTGCCCATTAGAATGCTGCCACTCCCTTGTACTGTGACAGAAACCCCTTGGTCAAACCGTATCTGTCTTTTTTTTTTTTTTTTTTTTTTTTGTTGATCCCGTTTTTACCTGTAGAAAGTGTTGCGCTGAAAGATCCTGCGGACTTATTGGACAGGCAGAAATGCCTGAGCGCCTTGGCGTCTCTGCGACATGCCAAATGGTTTCAGGTTGGCTATTTGTTCTTACCTTGTTGTTGTAGCCTTATGAAGGTTTAAATGAACAGTTTCATTTAATTCTAAGTATTCCGTATTTTTTATTTGTGTCTTTATTCATTTTCTTATTCTGTGTACTGGTAGTACTTAAATTGATTTATAGTTTTATCATAAGGCTACAAAAGCAATTGTTACACATTTTGCTTGTTTGCTTTTACTTTAAACCTGCTTTCCTAAACATAAAATAATTTGCTTTATTTTATTTGTGTTCCATTTTGTTTGCATGAATTAATCATTCTGCACCTTTTAATAAATTATTAAGTTAATTAGCAAACCTTTTGCTTATGAATCTATGCAACAATCCGCAATTGATTTCAGCACAGTATTGCCATCATTTTGTTCTTTTTAGGCAAGAGTTAATGGATTAAAATCATGCGTAATAGTACTCCGTATTCTGCGTGATTTGTGCAACAGACTGCCCACATGGGAGCCATTAAAAGGATGGGTAAGTTTTAATGTTCAAACCTTGACAATTAACATCTGTGATATTTTCTAAAGATCGGTTCTGTATTAGATTAGAATGTGTGACTAACTCAACTTGTCATTTTATAGTTCATTGATTTTAAATGCGTAATTTGCCAATATGTTCTAAGATTATTAAAACATACCTTTTAATCTCAAAGGGAAATCTTAATTTACATTTCTGTTAGATTCCATTAAATCACAGGTTCTAGTCTGAAACTAAAACTACTTATTTCCCCTAACTTGTTTCCCTGTTTTCTGTGATTTTCCAGCCCCTTGAGCTCATTTGTGAAAAGGCCTTAGCTACTTGTAATAGACCGCTTGGAGCTGGTGAAGCCCTGCGTCGTGTCATGGAGTGTATAGCCTCTGGCATTCTTCTTCCTGGTAAGAGTTAGAGTTCTTTAATAATGAGCTGAAAAGATCTGGTAGAGGGAGTTAAGATTGTGGCAGGATGAGTGCCGTAGCTGTATAAGAAATTGTCTTAAAAAAAAAAAAAAAAAAAGTTCCCTTTAAGACGCACTTTGGGCCCTACTCTTCAGCTAGTTCCTGCAAATTGTTTCTTTCTAGTTTTGTAATTTTTTCTTCACAATGGCTTCAGGTTGTCTCGATGTCAAGGAAGAAGCAAGTGCAGTCCTCAGTTTGCTAAGAAATCTAGTAGGGCTTGGTATTTTTTCTATAATCAACTATAAAGCAGACGTAGTCCAGTCACTCGTGCAGTTGCTGGAGGTCCAGATCGGTTACACATGCAGGTCGTGTTTCATGGGATAAATCCTGCTATTGTCAACACCAAATGTTTTAATTGAGCCACATCAATCATGCAGCATACTCTGTGTCTTTAAATGGGTGTGTGAATAGTTAACAATTTTGTGATGGATGCAGTCTGTCACGTCAATGATATTTGTTCCAAAATATACATTACCAACTGTTTATAGTTATTTTATTATTTGCAAAGACTTACTTTTAGCAGTGGTGACTAGGCATAGTACATATTGTTGAAGCACTCTTCTGTTCTGTAAACATGTGTGATTTCAGTGTCCTTTATGAATTGGTTTTTGCATGCTATATTTGATGGTTATTTTTAAATTGTGTTTTATGGATACAAGATGTTTGTTTGAGTATTCAAATATTTGTCCCATCATTATTCATTCATACCATATAGTTTTGTAAATTGTTTGTGCAACCAATAACCAACAACTGATATTGCTTATTGAAATGAGCAGAAATAAGGACCCAAACCATTTGCTGTGTTCACTAGTGTACTGTGCTAACTTCTTCTATGTGTTTAGGTGGGCCTGGATTACATGATCCATGTGAAAAAGAACTAACGGATACCCTGTCCAAAATGACTGCACAGCAGGGAGAAGATATTACACAAAGTGCTCAGGTATGATCAAGAGCTTCACTTCTGCTGCTACAGCATTTCCAGAGAGGCAGGGCTGATCTAATCTACTGATTTTAAGATCAAACTGTTTCTGACATGGTAACTGTTTAAAAATGCAGTATCTATACCTCTGTTCCAGTACAGTGCGTGTGTCAGGCACTTAATAGTTTTTATTAATTTAGCATGCTTATTAACTGCTTACATTTATCATAAAGGCTTAATGCTTTCCATGCAAAAAAAAAATAGGATATTTATCTTTACATGCTGCATGCAAATGTATTCAATGTTAAGATTACCATGCAGAAAAAAAAAAGTCATGTATAAACGCATTTTTCTGTGACTAAATGATGGGATATAGCAAAAAGCTGCTGTCAAGCAAAATTAAGCTTAACTGTTTTTCAGATCTGTAAAGATGCCCAAAAGAGAGAATACCATTTTGAACTACAGTTAGTGAAATTAAAGGTTTCCAAGTGAAAAAGTGCAGGTGCTGTTTATCTAGACACAATGTGTGATGCATTCCTTTATAGACACTGAAATGTGACTAAAATGTAAGCAGATCTTATCAAGGGTCATGGAAAGCTTTTCTGAGATAGGAAGGATGAAAGGAGTCCACTGGTCCCAGCTGGGACCTGGAAGGTTGTGCAGAGAAATCGTTCAATTCGTGAATAGATTATGCAAAAACAGAAGTGTTAAGCAATGGCTTTGTCTGCTGCAGTGGTTCTTTTAATAGTGCAGGAATCTCTCAATTCCATATCGGGGAAGCTTGAGGGATAATGCTCACTTACTGTAACACTCCAGAATTGTTTCTTAATATGGCCTTAGTGATTCGCTTGGTATTTTGTAGCAGCTGTAGGCTTGTAGGCTAATAAGACCATATTAATGCAAAATGGATCTTTAAATGCATCATATAGAGTACAGTAATGTGCAGTCAGTATACTATCCGTGTGTTATGTAATGGTAGTGTTATATTCAATATTAGCTTAATCTTTGTTCAGTCAGTGCAATTTTACATGGCATAGTGCATCAGTATTCTCTGCTGTACAGTGTATTGACATTTTATGCTTTCCATTAGTCAGACTGTAATGAGTAAGCCATGGCTGTTTTACAGTAGAAATGTCATTTTAATATTTACTACTAGTGTGATTTGTGCAGTAAACCAACAGAAGACAGTAAATCCTTACAGTACATAAGAATACTAAGTCTAACTTGCTTTACATGTGTTTCTCAAATATTAGTGTACATCAATAGATCATGACCACTGTACAGTTACTGTTTTAAGTACATTTTTTTCTTTAAATGCAAAAATGCATGTATTGTATGTTACAAGACATTCTGTCATGACAGGCATTTATCAGATTAATAAAACATATATTTTTTTGCCAAATTACTTGTATATAGCCACTTGTCCAAATATGGATAGCGTTTTATGTCCTTGGAAAAAATAAGCATAAAAAAATATTTTGGTAGCTTAAGGTTTTGAACAAACCTTTTTTGCCCTATTTCCTGCTGTTTTCACTGGCTTTGAATGAGCTTCCATATTCTAAATGTGTTCAGTTGCTTGTGCATTTCCCACAGCTGTGTTCATTTTGGCACATCCCAATGCCAGGCTTATAATAAGAAAAACAATGAAAAGCGCTACTGTTGCACATGCTAGATCGGGTGAGGTGTTTTTGGATAGCTGCTAGTGGGATTGGAATAATACTATTGGCCACCATTCATCTCAAGAAGGGCTTCTATCATAGAAGCAATGTTAAGGTGGCTGTAACTAACAAAAGAATTTTACCTGAATCTTACCTGACAGACATGCTTTGCAGCCAGTAACATGCCTCCACCCCAATGACAGGTGGTTTTATTACCATCCTGTACAGAAGCCTGTCCCAGCCACTGCTATGTTTTCAAATAAAGGGGTCAATTCAGGTGATCTGAACCAGTGGTTTTCCAACTGTGGTACATGTACTTTTACTGGTACATGACAGGCTTGCCACTGGTACGCACCGACAGTTCTTCATGACCATATGATTCCACATGTGTAAGTGCAGAGAGGTATATTAACACCAGCAGAATATGGAACCCCAGTTTCTTGCAACAGTTGTGATAGTGACTAAACATGCCTAAGTACTGTTGTGTGTTCAAAAAAAAAAAAAAAAAAGTAGCTTAAAATGAACAGTTGCATTTAAGAAATGTAGAATAAGAACAGCAACAAATACACTTAAGGTTTGTGTAGTGCACATGTGCCATTAACAAAATGCCCTGGAAATTTAAAATAAAGAATATAATGATTGAAGGGCTGTACGCAGCAAAAAGCGCAAGAATTAAACAAACAAGGAAGTGAAAAGGTTACCGTACCAAGCTGAAAAAAGTTATCTTTACGAACTCCAATAAACCAATGTTATCTTTCACCAGTCAAACTGTAGAGTGCCTAAATAAAGTTTTGAGTCAACACGTCTGTTGCGTCTTGCATTCCAGATGTAATAGACTTAGTTACATTGTTTACCGTCAGCAGTTTAAGTATGATTCAGTTGCACAAGATTCCAGGTGAGCTGGTCATACCTTTTCAGCCAAAGAAGCAGGCACAGTAATTTATAAGCACCATTACCATTATGTAAAACACTATGTAATGCAAGTTTTGTGCTAAAGCAGGGTTAGCTGTTGCAGTGAAAACAATTTCTCAAACTGACCGAATGTGACAGCAGAACACACAAATATTTGGGACTGTAATTAGGAAGTGTACTATGTACTGCAGCATACTTGATTGCAGTAAACAAAACAAAAAAACAAATGCCATTTACTAAATTTGGTGCTTGGATTGTAATTTATTTTCATTTTAATTAGCACAGTGTGCTTTCTGTGATGTATTTAATATCGTAACTATAGCAGAACAAACTCACTGCAATTGAAATATGTTCTTACTGAAGAGTAAAGGTATGTAAATCATAACAGCTGTCTGTGTTGCATGCTGTCAGAGCAGGATGTCACTAACACTGAGCACAATTAAAGGTGCGGTCACCAATTCCATACACAACAATTGCAAAATGTAAACATGCAGAGTTCATGAATAGATTAACCATTCATCAGAATGAGGCAACAAACAAGCGAGTACAGACACAAACCTGGTTGTAATGGGGTATGTCTCTGTTTTACAACAGCAGTTTAAGATTGCACAGTTACTGGTACACCTGGTGGTCCCTGCTGGAAACACTGGTACTTGAGATGAAAAGGTTGAAAACCACTGATCTCAACAAACCACCTCTGTTTAGATGATTAAAATGGGGCCTTTCATATGCCAGCTCATATATGGATCAGTAAATCCCCAAAAGGCTTTTTGTAAACCACAGTATTTAATAAAATTAATAATTTTAATAAAATACAAAGGGTTGGATTCAGTAAAATATAAACTGTAGAATGTGGTTCTATGTGTTCATTATTTTTACTGCCCTAGCTTCACCCAAATCTGCAGGGTGGTTAATTAAAACTAATGAATTAATGGTTACAGTGTGTTAAATGTTTGCTAATTTGACATTCATACAAAACTACAGTTTCTGATTCTTTGTTTTATTTTGCAGCATGCATTAAGACTATTAGCCTTTGGGCAGATTTATAAGGTACTAGAAATGGATCCTCTGCCTATAAATAAACCTTCCCAGAAGTATTCTTGGGCAGACAGAGAAGGTACGCATTTATTTATGTATGTATGTATATGTATTTTACTTATTTTAAATTTCAAAGTGTTTAAACAGACCTGCATGTATGTGTTTCAGGTACAGCCCTTAAGAGACCGTATGAAGATGGATCTGGGGATGACAAAGATCTTATTAAAAAGATGAAACGTAACATAAGAAAAAGTAAGTTTATACTGTGTGATTTGCAACGATCATCCAGCTGCTATTTATACTGTTATTATATAATTGTTATTTTACTAAAGTAACTGCAAGCTCTTAAATCAGTGCAGGTTATTGTAGTTCACTTGTTCTGAACTGGTGGTCTGACGACTGCTTGAGCAGGGAGTCCTCAAAATACCCCCAGTATATTTCAGGTGTGTCCACCACACCCCTGAACTTTCTGCAACCCAGCACAGTACAGCATTACAACAAACAAAACCAGCACCTCCGTACCACCTGCAACCCAACACGCAATACAACATTACAACAAACAAAACCTGCACCTCCAAACCTTCTGCAACCCAACACACAATACAACATTACAAAAAACAAAACCTGCACCCCCAAACCTTCTGCAACCCAACACACAATACAACATTACAACAAACAAAACCTGCACCCCCAAACCTTCTGCCAGCCAGTACAGCATTACAACAAACAAAACCTGCACCTCCAAACCTTCTGCCATGTCTCGCGCTCCCTGCTTAAGGAATAAAATCATGTTTGTTTCTAAACTGCAACAGTGAAAGCTGCTGGAGTTGTCATATGAAGCATTCACGCCGATATCTATTTTTTAATGTGCTGACACATTGCTCAGCCCAGTCAACAAGGATAAGCTGATGCAAGTGGGTGGTCTGCTGGTAATGTGTCTTTGTCCTATATAGTTGGGAAAATAGAGAAATAAATAAATACATAAATAACCCCCCCCCCCCCCCCCCCCCCCCCCCCCCCCCCCCCCCCCCCCCCCCCCCCCCCAAAAAAAAAATAAATAAATAAATAATGCAGCAGTTTATTATAAAAATGGCACTGTTCCCTTATACCTAAGGCAAGAATGATGCTTTTACCTCAAAGGTATTGTTTGCAGTGTGTATGTTTGTGACATTTTTAATAAGGCCTCCCTCTTAAGAATTTTTCTTGGTTTGAATAAGCCACTGTATGTAAAAACATATGGGACACTACACAGTCATATCGGAGATCTTATCACCAGCCATACTTAAAACAGACATTCTGGCTTTGATTTTCTACGAAGTGTATTTATTCTGCAATCTAAATGACTGGGTAATTTTGGCAAAAGCAGAACAAAAAGACAGATCTAATAGTCCAGTCTTATTCATTGTATTACTCAAACAAGCATAGCTAGGTTTCCTCTTATAGAGGAGGTGTTGATACCAAGAACAACAATTTTGTTTCAAAGAAAAGCAATCCTACTACAGATTGAACTGAAAAGTCAGTGTAATTGAGTTCTAGTCTGCCTGTACAGTGCTTGCTATTCTAAGATCACCCGTTTTGTAAAGCTGCTGCATTCACATAGTACTGTGATCTGAATGATTTCAGGGATTTAAATCCCACAAATGGTGTTACTTGGAATTGGAGTGTGAATGTGATAGAATTCAACCACACTGTATACATTTGCATCAAGAAATATCAATCTGGAGTTAGATGAGTATATACTGTATGAGCTGTCAAACGCCTAGTCTTGAGTGTGCATTGCAGATGCACCCGTTGTTCCAGTCAGGTTCATATTTTGAGGGTATTGTACAAGCAAGACCAAACCCTTTTATGAGAGTTATTTTACAAAGCTGCTGTCAGCACATTGTCAGAGCCTCATATCTCAAACACTCCGAGGCAGTCACTTCATATTTGCTGCCATATAGAGTTTCCTGTTGTATGGAGACAGGGCACCTATTATGTTAATATTTGGTACACAACTGTATTCTGATATCTTTATTAGTCAAGTTCCATTACCGTAAGACACATCGCTTGTCAGATGCATTTTACACAAGTCTTTCTAAGAAATTGGCAGTTGCACCACTCTGAACGTTTTTAAACCACTGTACAATGTGCAGCATGTTTATGACATTCCTTCGTTACTATTTTGTATTCATGTGTTTGTTTTCTCTCCATTTCTTGTTCACAGTTCTTGACAGCAAAGCAATAGATACCAACCAGCCAATGAATGCTTTAATGAGGCTGAATCAAATCCGACCTGGACTTCAGTACAAGCTCTTATCACAGTCTGGTCCCGTTCATGCACCTGTCTTCACAATGTCTGTAGATGTGGATGGAACAGCATACGAAGCCTCAGGGCCATCCAAGAAAACCGCCAAACTTCATGTAGCAGTAAAGGTAATAACCATTTTGCCTGTGGTAGCCTGAATGCTCCCAGTCTGGAGTATAAACTTTTAATCAGATAAAACATTTACATGTTTATGCAGAGCATTTCATTATAATACTTTCTCTGTTCAAATAAGGTATACTAAAGGGCAGTATAAATTCTGTACTACAACAAAAACAAAAAATTGTTACTTAGCCTGCAAGAATTAATTTATTTTTTCAAAAAAGCAATTGCGGGTGTTTCTATGCTAATGGAATCCACTAAACCATGTGTTCATACATTCTCTAAATAGAGGTGTTTTTTTTATTTTTTATTCCGCAGGTTTTGCAGGCAATGGGCTACCCAACTGGTTTTGACACAGATATGGAGAGTATGAGCGCAGACGAAAAATCGGACAGTGAAGGAAAAAATGAGACTGTGCCTACAAACTCGAGCAATAATACAGCAAACTCCACAACAGACAGCTCCAATACACTGGAGGTATTACATCACAAGTATCTGAGGTCATAGTCTAATATTTACTGAAATACCAAGCCTGCTATCATTAGAGCACCTTTCATCGAGGCTGCCGGGTAACTAATCCATGCGCTTCCATTTTTATACTTTTAAAGAATTGATAGAAAAAACAGACACAGATGGACATTGTCTTTCCTGTACTATTGGATCGGTCTGCAGTTTAGAGTGGAGGCATCTTTCCAAGCCCTTTATACATATCTACATCGTTGAAGGAGTTCATAAAAATAAAAAGGGTTTTGTTCCTGAATTGAGATTTTATTAAGTGGATTCAGTCTGCGTTATCCAAAATTTCTGATGTTCAACCAGCTATTTACTTATTACAGTTTGTTATAACCTAACATTGATTTTAATCAGGGAATGCATTAAGCAGTTTAGTATGAAATAGCCATGCAGTCTTTTTTTAAACTCCTTTAGTGCTGTTTATTTTGTATTGCTTTCAAAGCCATGTCTAGTTACGCACTGCTACCGATCCTGCTTTTATACAGTACATTTATTCTTTTTTCCTCTACAAACATATTAAAGAAGTGGATTGATGTTGAATTAAATTAAATTTAGGAATCAGACATTAATTATTTTGTTCTGGCTGATGAGGACTTTACCATAGCACCATGATGGATAAGAACAGATTGTATAAACATCTACTAAACTGCTTAAACATTTTGTGAAGTTAAATCTTTCACTAAAACCCCTGGTTGTTTTTATTACTGATCTTTGTGTGTTGAACATGGTTACGCAAACATTTAGCTTGTAAAGTACTGTAGTTGGATTTTATCAAACCCCCCTTCCTAGTACGTAGACATTTTGTGCTGCTGTGGTTTGAAAGGACTGAAATTACTTTTCTTTTGGCATAAATGATTAATTCTCATAAAAAATGCATACATGCTGCTTCAAGGTCTGCTTTAAAATGTGGATAGCATGTACAGAATTCTCCACTTTCTACCCGCTTTATAATTTTGTCACGTATCTTGTGTTAAAACGGTATTAGTTAGCAAACTGAGGGTTCTGCAGAGGTCAGCTGATTTAATAACCTGTCTCTGCAGTCTGAATGAAGGGGTTTATCCACTTATGTTTCCAAACTGAATTCATGTTTGTCTGGCTTGCTAATTTCTTCATATGCAGTAATGCAGGGGTATGCCTGTTCTAGTTTAACCTTATCAAACGAGAAGCTTCATCACTCTTCTATTTTTCAAATGTGTTTTTTTGGACAGGTACGAACTCAGGGTCCTATCCTTACTGCCAGTGGCAAAAACCCAGTCATGGAACTGAATGAAAAAAGAAGGGGTTTAAAATATGAGCTGATTTCAGAGTCCGGTGGGAGTCACGACAAACGGTTTGTAATGGAGGTATGTCTAATATATTTAAAAATCAAAGTAATGCGTACATTTCAAATATCTGACTTCTGTACTCTGGGAATACTGTATAAAAAGTGTAGCACCCCCAACCCTATAAAATAAGCAATGTAAAGCTGTTTGAGGACACTTGCTGATAAAGCTCTTTGGCTTCTTTTCTGTTTTAAAACTTAAATGTCAGGGGTCTTATCCGAAAATGAAGCCATGGAGATCAGCAGCTCAAAGTAATAACTCAGGTTTATTATGTCCGGTCACTCATAACAACTAGCAATTATACATTATATGCAAATATTTCTCTCTCCCCCTCCCCCCGTCCGTTTTGTAAAGGTGGAAGTAGATGGACAGAAATTCAAAGGAGCAGGGCCCAACAAGAAAGTGGCGAAGGCCAGCGCAGCTCTGGCTGCCCTTGACAAACTCTTTTCCGGACCGAATGCAGCAGGCATTAAGAAAAAGAAGATTATTCCACAGGTCATACCTTTGTTACTTTCCACTTTGTGCATTATTTATAACCAATTTGTTAATTCAAATCAAAGCTTGTTCTGTGTTCTTTGAGGGGAAAAAAAACCCCTGCTGATCTGAAAGAAGCCTGCTAATTCACTTTTATCAGGAGAATATTTTATACTGTAACAGCCCTATACATCGTATGATAGAACCCTAACCCATAAAGGCTTAGCATAGTAATGGAGATCAGCATGGGAATTGATTTATGAATATTATAACTAAATAAGGAGGTTTAACAGAATATTTGCAAGACATTTCAGATGTCAAATATTAACATGATTTTCTTGGGTGTGTGCTGTCACAGTAGTTGTAAATGGTAATTGTATTCTTTTATCATTGCTAGACTAAAGGGGCTGTAGCCACAGCGGCATCTGTAGCTGCTCAGGTGGCAAGGGGGAGAGGGAGAGCGGCTCTGCCCAGGGGGGCCTTTGTCAGTGCTGCTGCTGCTCCAGGATATATGACACCAGGTATTCTGCTGTGAAATTCACAATTTTATACGGACGCTTGATGTAAATGCCATCAAAACGATGTTCTGCATAACTGTCACACTGGAAAACTGGTAGAGAAAGCACATGATCTTGTGGCGTTTTAAGTTTCTTTTGTTTAATTTTAATAACCCTTCTTTGTAGGTTACGGGACACCCTATGGATACAGTGCAGCAGCTGCCGCTCCTGCTTACGGTACGTGCAAACACTTGATTTTATAGCAGACGTGAATATGCACAATTATTTTCTTAAAAGGTGTAGTATGCAAAGTTCCCTAAAACCAGTAATACAAATGGCAGTCCATTTTCAAAAATAAAGAAAAAAAACAAGCCAAATTTTAGAATTTGAAAACAATAAACCATGACCTTTTGGTTCTTCCGGTGGTTGGAGCAAGCCTTGCTAAGCTTTGCCTGACTGTCAAAGGACTGCTCGTTAAACTGCCTGTTCCCTTCCATTATGATTCTGGACATTTTCTTAAATGTAGTTCAAGCGCTTACAGCCAATATGGGCTCTATTCAAAGCAAACCTGTGTATCAAACAGACTCTGGGGTATGAAGCCAATGCCATGTATTTAATAGAACGGTAACTTTCAAACAGAGGTATGTAACCGTGCGCTTCACACAATCAGTACACAGTATGAGATTGTCTGTCTGGTTTCTGCCAAAAAAAGTTTCTGTTCAATCCATTGATTTTAGTTAAATAACAGTTCAGATGATGCATATTTCAAGCTGAATTACATTGTTAGTTTTCAGCAGTAATACAGAATAACAGCCGATGTGCTTTGTACTTAAATATACATCTAACCTATATTTAGAAATTGATTTCCTTTTAAAGAAACAGCCTGGTAATGATGTACAGGGTTATTTCTCTCAAACTTCCAAACTGATTGTGCCTTTATTTATTTATTTAGTCTACTTTTATAAACCACATTTGCTGCCTCCTTATACCTGCTTTATATAACGCTTAAATCTTAATTTAAAACAAACAAGGTGTGTGTGAGATTTTATATCTATAACACAAGAATTGCATTTTTTTCACTGTTTATTTACAAATTACATCAAAACACACAAGAACATAAGTTTGAACAAAAACACTACATGCACAAATAAACAGCACCCAAGCCCAGCTCTCGTGGTTCCCTTCTCACTGTTACACTCCATCTCAGCTCCACACTCTCCTGCACAGCCCACACCAAGCATTCATCCTTTGTTCTTTTTATATGGTGTGACCAGAGATAATTGACAATCAGTCATTAAATTGCCACATTCCACACTTTTCAATAAAACAATCGCAGTTCAATTAAACAGTTAGTCACCTGTGGCTGCGCATGGGCAACCACAAACATTTGAGTGTGCCTCTGCCCTGCCTACATCCTCCCCCCACTCTGCCACTATATCTATATATCTATATATCTGAGAATGGTGAACACTTCATTTGTCATTATCGGCTTATGTTTTTGTCCCAATATTTACACAATGTTCCCCTATTCTTCTGTGGCATTGGAAAACTAATGACTACCCGTTCTGTATTTTGGTTGCTTTGAATGAGCCTTGTGTGCAAATGGTGACAGAGCTGAGCTGCAGTATAATGTTGTAATATAGAGATGTGGTTCTTGTTAAAATGATTTTTGTGGGGGGGCAGAGGGTGTTGAATGAATGTGTAAGTGGACCCTTTTTATTGAGCCACTTTTCATTCATATTAAATCTATGGAAAGCAATCTGAGAGGCCTTAGAGTGATGTTTCACAATAATGTTGTCACCATTTCTCACATAAAGACTTAGTTTATCCAGTGTCTTAATGTGATGCAGTCTAGTATTTGGCTGTAAGAGCATTGCTTCTGAAAGCTGTTGCATGCTGGTAATTCCTACTACAGTCATCTAATGCTGTTAAGTAATACCTACTGTTGCTGCTTTGTGATTTCTTAATGGGAATGTGAGAAAAACAGAACGGAAAAGCAGGTGTAATCTACAGGCCACAAGAACTTAGACAGACTGAACAACAAAACAGGAAACTTTAAAATCCATCTTTCCAGATGTGTCTTTCAGATACACCGTACTGCCCAGTGCCTCCCAGAGAGCTCCTCGTTGCTTCACCGGTCAATTTCACTTTCTTTATTTATAGCATTTCAAAATAGGATCATACTAATGTTGCAAAAAACATGCATCTGTAATTGTTATTTAGATTGTAGTGTACACTTTAATTCTTTCAAGAATTACTGGTATGACTTTTAAAGGGCACATCTTAGTAATGTGAAAAAAGAGGCCAGTAATAACTCTTATGAAAATCCTAAGAATAGAAAGTAGTACAATTGTGTTTATTATCTTTCGGCAAATAAATGTCTTTTTCATGGGATCTTTCTGACTCTGTTACTATACATACAGCATGTATCAATTTGAATACACTGTGATCCTTAAACTAATGTTAAAATGCAACATACGTTTACCTCAAGTTATATTTTTAGGTAAAACATTGAGTATATCTCCAAGTATCAAAGCTGAAAAGACAACGACTAGCTCTGATGGAGGCTTTGTTTTATATTCATAGTATGTCGTCTCTTGGGTGATGTATTGTTCTTGAAAACGGTATTGATTGACTTAGCTGGAAAGATGAATGGTACCAACCTGTTGGTTTTGACCTGGTTTATTGGACCTCTAAGCTTATTTGGAGTCCTTTTCGTTTCTTCTCTCTGTAGGTTTACCCAAGAGAGTGCTTCTGTTACCAGTTATGAAATTCCCAGCATATCCTGTACCACACTACTCATTCTTTTAGTACAGTCTCAAAAAAAAGTTTCATCCAAGTTAACAACACTGTAAAAAAATGTATATCTTTTTTATTTAAAAAACAAAACAAAAAAAAAATTCTTGAACATGTACATTAGCAAAACCATTCGTAAAGGATGTTTTTTCTTTTTCTTACTACTGTTAATTTTAACTGAAGAAACTGCAGGTTAAGTTCTTTAAAACTTGAAGGATACGTACTGTGAAATGTTACCTTTTTCTCAGAATATAACGTATACCAACCTTTTGTTATAGAGGAGAATTAAACTGAAACCTCAAAATATTACAACTTGTGTAAAACGAATCAGAGTGTGTGAAGACTGTGTAGAGTATAAACCGCTGATTTACCAATAAAATGTTTTACCTTAAAGATGTATGTTTGTGCCTGTTTTATAATGATTAGGATCCAGACCCAATATTATTTGGACATGTTCATGTTGCACAACTAGTAAACACCGTGGGTGCAAAATGCATCATTCAGATGGTTTGCTTCTAATTGTGAAACATCAACACTTTTCCTTTGGAGAAGTAACTGGAACCATAGGAAATTATAAAACAAATCCAATGATCACAATTTTAAGTTAATGAAACATTTGTACAACAGTACACATTAGCATTTGTGTAAGCACAGGCATTCCCACTGCACTATTTAAATATCATTTGCAAACAGGATAAAGGCTCCTTGCAAGATAAAACAGCATTGTAGTTGCACCACTTCTGGTTCGAGGTTCTGTTTCCTTACTGATCGTACACTTGGTTCTTGTGGCCTTCCTGTATATTTTCTCAACAAAAGACACTTTGCTGATGTATATATATATTTGTATTTAGGGTAAGTAATATTACCTTTGAACTAAGTGATTTTTCTACATCTACAAAATGGAAAATCTAAAGCAGCAACAAGGTCCCCATGGATACTTGCAACCTAATTGTCCCAATTTTTTTGTTGAGTGCTACTGTGAAATGTGACCCCCTTTTCATCCACGGGCCAGCATATGATAATGTGTTCATTATTTTGTTTTACAGCTAAAGTATAATGCAAAAAAACCTATAGAATACTGCTACATTTTGTGCTGCCCATATTGAATAATTCACCATCACCAGTTAATGGCATTTTATTCTGGTCTGCCTGAATGAATTACCATTGTTCTAAATGTAGTTTAAAAGCACAGTAAGTCATTTTGGGGGTTTGCAGTCCTGTAGTGAATATACTGATTGCTGTTTTAAGTGGCGTCATGAAGTATTGCAAAATGTTGTAAGCAGTTTGGACTGTCAGGAGTGTTGATGGGAGACAGATCCCTGGAGATGGACTATCTTGTTCACATGGGTGTCCTTTTTATAAAGGTGAACCTGCCATAGTCAGAATGCTTGTAAATACAGGTGCTGTGTTCCTGTTACAGAACAGGGAAGGGGGTTGCTCTTCAATTCATTAAAAGGGTCATATTGATTTATCAATAGGACATGCTGTTGCTGGCCCGTGGCTGAAGGAGAGCCATCAGTGATGTGAAAAAGCACTGCTGATTTAGCTATTTGTCTTTTATTAAATATTTATCCTATAGCTTGCACTGTGGTTCCATACAGATTTATATGTTTTTTTATCTGTACCATTTTGGGAGAAAGCTTGCAGTGATTTTGCAGGATGAACATTCTTAAGTTTGCCCCACAAAATGCTGCTGTTCCTGAAGGAGATCAGACAGCATGGTCTTTCTTCTGATATGGCCCCATTTTCCTATAAACCGAACCACAGTAAATCAGCACAGCCTTGCCTTTTCACAGCATGATGGCAGCCATTGTATAATACTATTTCTCCAAAGTCACTTTTAATTTGTGTCTGTTCAGAGTTACTAACCACATTGTCTATAAACTTTCCGAGTTGCTGCATATTTTTTTTTTTTTTTTTTTACATTTCTCTGCTTTATTTCGAGTGAATGAGCTCAGAGTTTGTCAGCAGTGGTAACTGTGCAACTTCAGTTTTTTTGATGTCTTTATTAACCAGAGATGCCCCTGTGCAATGAAAATTCCACATACAGCTGAAAGAGCAGAGATATATAAATGGAGTATGAGCCTCACCAAAGTCTAAACATTAACCCCCAGTTTCTGCTTCTCTGCTCTTTTCCTCACTGTAGGTGGTTTTTTCATTGACAATCCCTTTTACCAGCCTCGGACCATCGCACCTTTTATTATTCACTTGGGTCCTCAAGATTTCTTCTCTGACTTCTAGAACCATCAGGTTGTGTGTCTCAGAACCAAGTCTTTATTCACTTGTCTTACCAGTCCTGACCTAAACGAAAAACAAACAAACAATCATAACTTCTTCAGGTCATTAAACTGGCACAAATGTAGACAACAGCTATATTTTAGCATTTCCATAATGTATATCTCCCATAAAAAAAGTTAAAGCAATACTTAATTTGACTTCCAGCTTAATTTAATGCTGAATTCTCTTTGTTATATAGCAATACTCTTGAATTTTAGCTAAAGCTTACTTGAAACCATGTGAATGTTTTGAATTCAAAGTCTGATAGAGCACTATTTAACTTGGATTGTATATTGCCTAGTATGTGTATATAGAATTATATTTTTTGTCAGGATTAACCACTTCAGTGCTGCAATCTATATGTACCTATACATTAACGGGATCGCTTTTGCTGCAGACTTTTAAAACCATTTTAATACGCCATGACACTTACATACATGAATGCAATAACGCTATACAAGAAATGTAGAATACAGAATATTCAGTTTTTTCTCTAGCAGAAGAGATTATTAATGTTACATCAACACAAGGGACATCACTTTTTTCATTAAAAAAATGCAGAGATTGAAAAAGGAATACATTTGAAACCATTTTCTCATAAATCAATGGTTGGTTTTTTTAAATTTATGAATGTATTTTATTTGTCTACTACACTGAGCCTTTAAATTCGTAATATTGCTCTTTTTAAAAATGTATTGAGCACAACACCCCCAGGCTGTACCTGCTGTATTTTATTGGTACATGGGGGCTATGTAAATGCACAATTTAAGGGAACATTTTAACTAGAACATTGAGTGTTCCTCCACCACCAAAAAGCACATTTATCATCAGTAAGCACCTCTGGATTTATATGTGACCCTTGCATGATACATTCGTCTAGGTTTAATATTTTATAAATGCAAGCTTGTTTCAGTGTTTTGTACAAAATAAATCAGCTACAGGACATGCTTTTATATATTAGATACATGTGCTTCCCAAAATACACATATCCTTAAATAAGCCAGTTTCATGGATACACATATCCTTAAATAAGCCAGTTTCATGGATTTGTAGTTCTTGCGCATTATGAGTTTGCACCCTTATGATAGAATACGAAATAGTAGCATCTTGACAAGCTTGGTGACAAATGTGTAATGTTACCAGCTGTACAGACTCTGAATACATCATTGTAATTTTTCCTCATAAATGTGCAATTCTTCATTACAGGGCAGCGCAGTGCTGCTGCAGCAGCTATATACAGTAGTATACAAGACTTGACTTGAATTACAAAGAGATACTTTTATCTGTCTTTTCCCCCCTCCCAATACTGTTTGAGGAAACAAGTCATTTTGAAGCATTGTTACACCCAGTTTAATATGCAAAATACCCTCCTGCAATATCCTCATAAGGGTGCAGACATAAAAATGTTCTTTTAATTAAAGCCATTCATATTTTGCACTGTAGAGACAAGTTTTCTGAATAAAGAGCTTTGTTCAAGTTGTCGTATTTTCTTAATACCTTAAGTTAGCAGTTCAGCCTAGATTAAACAATTTGCTCTTCTGAAAATGGTTTTACAGTTTGCTTATTGTCCTATTAATGCATTCTATTTGAGTCTTCCATCTGTTGAAGTTCCACACAGATACCTTGTTTTTAACTGCTTTGCCTATTTAGGTTTTCCAAACAAATGCTGAAGTGATTCATTCTGACAAAAGTATTCCTTTGTTTTCGGTTTTAAAATACATTTATTAAATGGAAACATTGCAAACTGCTGATAAGTGTTTAAAAAGTGTAGCTTTGTACCATGAACAACAACTATAATTACCAAATGCTTTGTTTTTTACTTGAACAGTGTATGATCATGTATAATTTACATGTACTGGAAATGTTACCTCGGCAGCGAGAGATTTTCAAATTTCTACATCTCCTCATTAAACAATAGGAATTGAAAATTAAAGTATGCTTTTAAAATATATTAACACGCACATTGAATGCAGGTATAATAATGGGATATATTGGTTAACATGTCTTTTCCTGACCAGCTTGAAATTACTATAGTGCTAAGCACACACTATTTGGACCAAATTAATCACGTTTATTAAAAACGCATAACATATGACATAGAGTTCGAGCCAATACTCATAAAAAAAAAAAGTCTGTAAAGTGAAAAAAGGTCATCATTGGTGTAATTAGTGTTGAAATGGAGAACATTTAACTCAAATATATGATGCAGTAGTCTTCACTGCTTCACCTAATATCTGCAAGATGTCGTTGGATCAAACAGGTAACATTAAGATATTAAGCTCTGTTTCTGTGTGTCAGACAAGCCTACCACTGAGCTGTGTCAATGCCAGATCTGTCCTAGAGCAGCTTGTTTTAATGTTATTGTCCCTTTTAAAATCCATCCCAGGACCCCAGACCATTCTATGATCTGTGCTCCTCTGAAAGCCATTAACCAAGGAATTGTTTTCTTAAAACAGGACTTGGAATGTAAAGAGTTAAGACTCATTCTCATGACAGTGTGATCCACTCCAGTTCTTGCTGCACTCTTTATTAGACATGCTCTTGTTTAATACTAAAGCTCATAGGAAAACATGTAATGGCTCATGCAATTTGAGACCTGAAGTTTGAAAGGTACAGAAGTGTATTAATATAGACCACCCCTTAGTTTGGAGTGCTGCCTTCTAAAGCAATCTCTGTATAACACCCTTCCTTTCCATCTACCTGTAGCTTAAGCATGTAGTGAGGATTTAGTCTTTAAAAATAACACTGTACTGCTTCTTAATTGTATTCAAGTGACAGACTTTGATGTACGCACTCTTATGGAATGGAGCTAAATATTAGAGGCGAGATAATATGGATAAAAGATCCTTTGTCATGCAGCACCCTCTTTATAGAACGTCATTTTTTTTGTTTGAAAACAGATTGTTACTGTTAGTGGAGTGTTAAACCACTCTTCTGTATTAGTTTCAAGCACTGTCTTGGGTTCATTCAGTTAAGTTTCTGTTTCATAAGAACATAAGAAAGTTTACAAACGAGAGGAGGCCATTCGGCCCATCTTGCACGTTTGGTTGTTAGTAGCTTATTGATCCCAAAATCTCATTTCAGCTTAGTTCATTAAAACGGAAGTGAAGGGATAAGACTAGTTCCCATATAATATATACACCGGTACCCCCCCCCCCCCCCAAAAAAAAAAAAAAAACAAAACATTTAGATGTACACATGTATTGTTTAAAAGCTATGCATTTGTGGATTTACTATTGAATTACATTTTGCAGGACGGTCTACACTCCCCTCCTTCTATTACCTCAGCTTTTTCAAGTGATACAATTATTCTGTCCCGTGTTTGTTATAAATCTCTGTGTTCAAGATTATTTATTTCTTAGTGTGATGGATTGTTTAGTTAAGTCGTCTAACCTGCATTTCCTAATAAGATTCGTTTGTCCTTGAAGCTCTAGTTTTAGGAGAAAGGGGTGTTTGTTGGAGGAACTGAACCCATTTCATTTAAAACTGCTGTGTTCAGCTGAATTATTCACTGGTCCATTTAAGGATTCAATGATTGCAAATTTGTTTTTTTATTACATTTTCATTTCTTCATTTTACAATAGAAGTCACATGCTTTTGCAGGAAACTTAAAAGCTAACAACTGACTTCATACAAATGTTTGTTGTCTAATTATACACCATTCAAAAATATTTATATTTTTTTATTGCTATTGTTTAAATGTTAGTCTGTAAATAGAATATGAAAATGAACCCTAAATTCAGTTATTTTGCGTAAAATGTTTATTTACTAAAGCCATGATACAAATGCTCTCGTTTTGTTTTTAAAATGTTGATTTTTCAAAGCTATTTCTATCATTTGAATTTGTTTGATGTCCTTGTTTTTTGTTGTTTTTTTTTTTCTCTAACTCGCTTAGGGTTAAAGGGTGTCCCATCAAAGGACTGTATATTGTCATTAATTTGTGTTGAGAAGGATTCAAACAATGCATTAACTTGGGACATTATTTTGATTTAATGTAAATAAGAAAGGCATGCTTGACAATAAGTAATAACAGCAATAAAGGTGCACACTTTCTGTTAAACCCCCCCCCCCCACACAATTACATTGGTTTTTAAAAATCGATTGTTATGAAACTTAATTGCTTTCTTATATGATCACTTTAATTTGTGTGCATACGAAAAAACGATATACGGTTTAACAGAACTTAATAAATACATTTATCAATTTAAAATTGTGCCGTATCACCAGAACAAACCAGATGGAATTGGATCACTTCTACTGAAGCACAAATCCACATTTTAGCAATATTTCTCTCAGGGTACAAGTTGAAAAAGCGGATCACTGATATTAACCAGGAGTTTGACTTTTCTGTGTCCCTGTACAGCAGCTGAGGTGTACTACAGTTTAGTTTTAATTTGCATGCAAACAAGTAGAAATATATTAGTAAGTGAGTAGATATAGATAGATAGATAGATATGTTTGTTTATACGGATATGGAAAGAGCACCAAGTTTGTCTAACGCTGGGTCAAATTGCTTCCCCAGCATTGTGAACTTAGTTTTCAATACAAACCATTACCTAAAATACATTAATATGCGCTTTACAACAGATATTCAGTGCTGGTCTGCCACACCACAAAGGGCTTTGCAGTGACTGCTGATTGCACACATTACAGTTAAGGACTGAGTTGGTGAATCTAGGTGTTTTAATGATTTGTTTTAATAACAGCTGTGGATCCTGGTGCTTTTTCAATCGCACTACTGTTAAATTCCAGGAAGTGTGGGATTTCTCCACTTCAACCTTTTTGTAGTTTTAAAAATCTCATCGCTAAAAATAGACTTGGGCTGTTATAATTATAGAGCTGGAAATTCAATTCGGGCAATTAGACCGTGAGACCTGGAAGCAGAATGGCATCTTGTTCCTGCCTAAGTTAGTCATTCATAATTTAAGTTCTGAACTTCAAATATAATCCAAGACTACCACTTGCAGCACAGAAAACGGGCTGGCTGGTAAACATATACAAATGATACATGTTGGAGTCGGAATGTCGACTTGAAAGACTCGGAAGTAAGCCTTTAGCACTTGCTGCGTAACTTGCGTGTGATTATAGCTTGTTTTGAATGTATTACTAGTGGACTGTATGAATGTAGAAAAAAGACCTACATCCATTTTATAAAAAAAATATATAAACCACGCTTTGTACAACAGTATTTATGAAGTATGAATTCTTGATTGGGCCTTTGAGCCTGTTGTGTTCACACTTTATTTTGAAGTTTGCAATAGTAGAGTTTTCATGTTCACACCTCAATACATTGTGCAATGGTGCAGTCATTATTGTTGTAAATATTATTTTTCAGTTTTACATATATGTGTGGTGAAACCAGCAAGACAGATCTGGTTTACCTGGCTTGCTCTTAAAATTATACAGAGGATGGTTCCTCTTGAATTAACTTTGGGGAAAAAAGTAAAAAATGTGAAATGATGATTGTACAAATTTTGTGACTGAAATGCGCTTCAGTAAAAGCAGTTTTTAGTGGTTAAATAGATTCATGTTTGCTAGTTCAGTGTAATAAAACTAATAGTAGAAAATCACAATGGTGATCTGCTGTTTGTCACTTATCTGCCATCATTTATGCTTGAGCATTTAAAGTGCTGATTCACTTGGAAGTGTCAACATTTTCTTAAAACAAGAAAATAAAAGTAGAATGCTAAAGAATTCCTGCCGTGCTGGTGTTTTTATATATCATCTGTTATTGACTCACTAATGCAAAGGTATTAAAACCTACAGACTGGCCCACAATCCATACCTGTAGCTCCCAGGGCATTGTCGAGTGGAAATGGTGGGGGTCTTGTCCAGTGTTGAAGTTTTCTGTGATTTGGTCCAGTGTAGCAAGTGTAACTGTGTAATGTGTAACACTTTAATAAAACTTTACTTTGGACATATCTGTAAATCAAGAATAACCAACTTCCTTTACCAATAAGCTTTGGTAAATGTCCAAAAAGCCACAGATTTCTTCATAATTCCAGACATTTAAGCTTGACCAGATTCTGACACTTACTGTAACGCATACAATTAAAAGGTTGTGTTTGGGGCGCAGTGTTTGTTAAAATGCAGTTGAAGATACACATCAACAGATGGATGCAGGTTAATATAAAGAAAAAAGGACAGAAGCAACAGAGCTGCCAATTAGTATAATTCTGTCCATTTTTGAGACAGCTCGTTATTTGACGCTATTAATCCTTTGAATGCTTAACCCATTCTCAACATTTCAAACAATCTCCACATCTAAAAACACCCCAATGACTGAAAATAGGAGGGGGATTATGATTATCAAAACTAGTTTAGTTTAGGTGTCTTGTCTGTCAATGTTCTGTATGTACTCAATCAATCCAGAGATCATTTCTGCATACAATACATATCCTGCCAGCGCTTCCTTGAATGTGCCTTCCTTGGCAGGAATCGCAGTCCAAATATACTAGAATTATACAGGTGTCTGTGTCCATCTATCTGGCTGAAGCCAGCCAGCCAACTAGAAGTTAGGCTAACATCACTTAGGCTGCCAGGGTTTCTACATAAGACTAGACATCCTGGCAGGATTTATCATACAAACAATGACATCTTTATTGTCGAAGGGAACTGATGTATCTAAATGCTGTGATAGCTGTCTACATTTTTTTTATATGCTTATTTATGTGTTACTGGGTTATTCAACAGCAATGCATAGTACACTGAAAAACAACACAAGAACAGATTACAGGACAGAATTAAGAGAGAATGGGCATTAAACCGTACTCATAACAGTGTAAAAGGTCCTGACTACAAAAGTGCCACCTGGCAATGAACATTAAACATGATAGAAACTTATGGAAAAGTAGACCATGCATGTCATGCTTCGTCTTCTAACTGCATTTAAAGCACAGCCACGTGATGACGCAGAGGCTCCACACAAACAAGCTGCCAATCAAGGTTAGGGAGCTATTGGATGCAGTAAGAAAGGGTGCAACACACACAAATACAGCAATGCCTTGGTGGGACTGGAACAGGGCATTTGGTTGGTCAGTTGGTTAACTTGCGACTACTGCTGTGTTTAAAAAAAATGTTTTTACCAAAAGCGCATTCTCTATGCTCCACAGTTCCCATTGGTTTTCCTGTGCCAGTTGCCAAGGCAAAACAAAATGTCAAGCCCTCAGTTTAGTGTGGTGGCCCAGAACACCTTTGGGCTCTGCAGTGTTTTTCCTACAGAAGCTGAAACTAGCTGAGCATGAATTGAAACACATCAGTTCTTCAATCTTGTGCTGTCTTCTTGAAATCCTGAATGCACTACTATTGCAGAACTCAATAACAGAAGGGATTACAGATTGCCAGCAAATTTTTTCTCTGAAAACACACTTCAAAAGAAGCAGGAGCATATGCAAATTTGTGTCACTAATGTTGATCATTAGGATACATTTCTCTCTGTAAGGAGATGACTGTGTTCATATTTCAATTAGAGAAGCTAGCCTTAATGCGATTAGAATTAGAAAATATTTGGCTACTTTTTGCACATTCTGCCTACTCTGTTTTTTTTTTAAATAATTAAATTGACTTGTTTTTGTAAGAAAACCATATATAATTGCAACATTTCAAAATGTACAGTATGTAGACATTTGGAATGATTTGTGTGTGCTGTCTGGTACCACATAGTGATATACTGTACACTTCAATTGCAGGACATGAAAACTTGCTTATCTGTAATGACCTTGATATACAACAGCTATGACTCCATATACAGTACCATACTGTCAGTGGCAATTAATGATACATTTCTTTACAATACTAAAAACAAAGTGGCAATATCTTGTTCTGGAAAAGTGTAATACAACATCTGCTTTGAATACTACAAGCTGCTGAACTTCCCTGCTTACATATGTACTGCAAGTCACAGGACAGTAAATTAAAGGACAAATGCTTAGGCTGTCACTATTGGCGCAGGAGCTGCATAATGTATTAAGTCTAGGAATGCTGTATTGCAGCAGAGGGTCACCACAATTTGAACATTTATTTTCAGAGCTCCTGTCTGACTAAATGTATAAATACACAGACAGTAACATCAGCAAGAAATATGTAATGGAGAAAACTACTCAGTCCAGTGCCAATAAATCAATATGTTGTAAATAAGCAATGCCTACAGGACATTCTTATTTGCAAAAGTGATTTTGACCAGCGAACATGTGACTAAGGTATTGACCAGATTTTTTGATGTAAGGTAAGTCCTGCACTATTTTGGAGCAGTCTAATTTCAGCCTGCTGGGAGGAGCTGATGACAAGATTATTTTTTCACGGTGACGCCATGCCAGCCAAGCAGGCCAATGACATCAGGACCCCTGCATGGACAACAAGTGTAGACCTATCTGTGCCTCTTCCACTCAGATTGCTAATGTGGCAAGCAGCCTGCAATTGAATCCCAACACATTGTATCACTACTTGTCCTGCACATCCTGCTGAGATGATAGTATTTTTAGATACATGAGAAAAACACATCAGGTTCAGAAGTGCCAACACTTATTATTTTGCACCTGGGATGCTGCAATTCCAACTTCTAGCAGGCTGACCTCAGGAGAAATCCTATAATGTCAGCAGGAACCAGGCTACATGTATGAAATGGATTTGTTACTTGCTTAAGGGGTTCGTTTTATGGCCATCTTTCCCTGCTTCTTACGGATGCCAAAAAACAAACACACAGCTGGCATTCAGCATCATAAAATCACAGGTATAAATAAAATTAACATCAATCAAAGCTTGTGTTGAACATTTTGATGTGAATTCAGTAATTAGGATATTTACATAGCTGCAAAATGTGCAGTGGTAGTAAATAGCTTCTCATAGAATGCTTACCTTAAATATATGAGCTGCTGTCAGTTCTTACCGGTTCAAGCTGTTAGCAGTTTATTTTTAGCCTCTTAAGCATCTGTTCTAGAAATCACTTGCTATCTGCACCACAGTTAAAACACTTCTTAATTCCTTTTCATATTAACTACAGTATGCTCATTTTGCCATTTCAAATACATATTTGTTTAATAATAGATGTAGTTATTGATCTTGGCTGACCCTGAATGAAATGAGTTTAGCTTTTTATTTCTAGTTACATTTTACTTTATGTATCTAACCAGGGTAATAACCTTAAGCTAAATTCACCCAGCAGTATGGATCTGTTGTGAGACAAACGCATCCTGAGCACAGCTGATTTTAAATTAATGTGGGCAGGGTTTGAGTCCCACCACAGTTGGACAGGCGACGGACTACTGTACTGTAAGTTTGATTTTAAAAAGGAAATGGAATTTACCCTGACAACAAGCACAACCCAGATTCGAATCTATGGTACACAGAGCAGAGGAGCGACACAACGTTCAACTGATACTTCCTTCACACGTAACAGCATTTTACAACACCTGCATTAACAATACCTCTGGGGGTCAGATTGTTTATGTCAAGCAAGTTTATAGCAACCTCAGCCAGCCTTCTGCTGATTGCACAACTAATTTAATACAAACAGATGAAGAGGACTGAAGAGCGAGGACCCTGGGTAATGATTTTCACTGAAAAGGCCAATCAGGCAGTCGTGGAACTTGTTACAGTCAGCAGTTCTCCCTGTTTAATTCCCTGCCCTCATTATATAGGGTGTAACCAGAAGAACACTTTAAAAAGGGCAACAGCACCAATGTTTATAGCAATACATTTCAAATCAGCTCACTCAATGAAACGCACTCCATTCCAATCTTTGTGTTATTAAAAGGAGTACATGACAGATTGCAAATTGATCAACTGCCAATTGAAAGCCATGGGATAAACCCTAAATACACATACCATTACTGAACTTGTTTCTTGGCTTTTTTTTCAAGTATGTACAGTATCTATGCTGAAGCCTTGTTTTACCCTGTTGTAAAAACAAAACAAAAAACCCAATGTGTGTTATTTTTCTTTGCTGGTTAAATAAACGTGTAATTCTAAGTCCATGCAATGGAAACACTTCTGCAATGCAGACAATGCAACATAATGGAGTGAGAACAGTTTGGGGCACCTGGCGCATGTATAAATGAATGTTTCAAAGTATAAATATCATTCCTTTAGTGTGCAGAATACCCACTCCTTAGTTCTCATTGGTTCATTTACAGCACCT